>NC_069791.1:42422500-42660000 GCF_027406575.1 Nycticebus coucang | reverse complement strand
ATGAAACATGACTCTCCAGAGGCCAGGGAAGCACTCCTCTTCTAAATATGTTTTAGTGACTGATGCCCAGACAATCAGAGAACAGGTCTGCAAAGTATTAGGAAGGCTGAGTACGACTATGCGTTACCTAATTTGATGGAGGACTATCTAGTTTGAGAGTTGACAACAATGGTCATGAAGAAAGGGCACAGTTGTCCAGCTGTGCTTTTTGAGAAAGGTGCTGTAAGAAACAACAAAATATCCAGTGTAGAACTAAAAAGCTTCTTGCGTGCATTCTGATGTTCCACAACAGAGCATATGTGTGAAAAAGACGGAGGCTTCTTTTTCTTTTAACATAGCATCTATGCCACACCAGATAATTCAGATAGACACTTGAAATATAGCATTAAATTTAGCCTTCAAAGAGCTTAGAATTCAGATAAAATCCAAACAATACAATATGCCAGATAAAATTAATCTTAATGAGTCCCAAGTTGTTTGTTTGTTTGTCTTCCTTTAGGGCAGAAGAGAGCTGGCTGGGTAAATAGTTCAATGAAACATGATTACCCACTATGCCCTCACTCACCAGCTACCCTTTATTATTCCCTGGCACTGTTCTACTTTCCAGAGAGCAGGTAACTAGTGCAATCAAATCCCCTGACACATCTAAAAAATCTGTCTGCCCTAGGTTCCCTATAGTCTAGTCCGTGTTTTGTGTGGTATGCCTCGTTTCCAGTAACCCAGTTAAATTAAAGGTTTGTTGAGGGCTAGGCAATCTACATAATCACTTTGTACACTCGTGTTTTGGAGAAATAAGTTTTCTTATTTCTTGAGAATGACCTTGGATTTAAAAAAATGCAAAAATATTATTGCACTTTTTTCTTAATATCTCTGTGTTCTCTTAAATAATAAAATAGCTCATTACTAGTTACTACATTGAGCATTACTTAAATGCTCTCCATGTTTAAGTATGGATAAAAGTGTCCACTTAACTTTGCACATAAAAGACCCAAGATGGAAATTATTTTAAGTTATATGTGTATCAAAATGATACAGAATGCACAAGCACATTTTATATCTTATGACCAGAGATGGAAAACATATTAATGTGTATATTTAAATACATTTACTTATGAACTGAGGCATTAAATTATGTTTTTCACTCTCTTTTTAAGTCAGGAAAAGTCTATTTCATATCTACTTATGCAGACATTGTACTAGGAATTAGGGGGCTATGAATGAGTTCAAGTGAATGGACCCTGATGGCAAAGGTCTGGGACTTGGAATGAAAACTAAAAAACAAACATGCTCAGAGAAAAACTACAGAAAACCTTTAAAATGGAAAAAAATTCCGTAATTATATACGATTGTCTGATTGCAAAATTGGTAAAAGCGAGAATTTTAATGGGACACTCAGAGTGGAGTAATATGTAAATGGTAAGATTTCTTGGAAGAGGTGAGATTGACACAGAACATGTAAAATAGATCAATGAAAAAGCAAATAGTGTTCATGGGTGACCTTGTCTTTATGGCACTGATAATTCACTCATTATTCACACTATATCTACTGTAGGGGCAATGGGATATACAAATTAACCAGGCTGACAGCATCACTGGGATATTTTCCAAGAGTCACTTTTGCAGTAAGAACAACATTCATTTATCGAATCTTTACTATGTGCCAGGCCTGGTGTTAAAGGCTTTATATACTTCATTATTCAATTCTTAGATAAGTCTACAAGGTAGGTACTATTATCTCTGGCATATAGATTAGGAACAGAAGCTTAGAGAGGATGCTCCAGAGGCGACTGCTGTGCAGTGGAACATGCTGAGCTGGTATTGATTGAAATTCAGATCTGCTGTGCTCTGAAGCCCCACTCTTTGCCATAGGCCATGCTACCTGCAGTATTCCTGGATCTTTATTTTGGGTACCAGCCTCTAAGTCAAACATATCCCAAATATGTGAGCCATAAGTTTTAATTACTCCATTACTTTCCTCATTTATTGGTAGTTTAACAAACATTAATTGAGCATGCACTTTATGGTAGGTGCTGCAAACAGAGCTGGTGAAGGTGATAAATATTCCAGGCCTCTAAATACCCACATTCTAGTAAAGAAAGAACTCAGTAATTTCCGTAAATGTATCAGATGCAAATCATGCATTTCCAGGGATGAGAAGTACAATAATTTGGAGGCAGTCTTATAGAAAAGATGACACTTGAATAGAATCTTGATGAATGACTTTCTAGTTTGCTAGTTGCAAAAGGTTGACCAGGCAGTAGGCCCCCACAGACAATGGTATCAGAGAACTTCGGCTGTGCAACATGTTTAGAGTTAACAGTTCTTAAGAAGGAGGAATCAGAAAATAAGGTGAGAAAATCAACAGGAGCTGAAGGGAAAGATGACCTCATATGCCATGGTAAGGATTTGACATGTACAGTAGAACCTCTGTATCAAGGGACTGTAACAAATTGGTCAACATAAAGAACAAGGCCTACGGCACAGATAGGTACATATCTTGTCTTAAATTAGCTTCATTTAAGGAGGTGGGCAATGCAGGAAGGTGGTCAACTATGGAGGTTCTGTATCCTCAAAGTAGTAGGGAACCATAAAGGATTTAAAGTGAGGAGTTTCTAGAAAAAGTTTGTCTTTTTCTACTAAGAGGGGAAGAGTAAAGAGTTAGTGAAACAGAAAAAAACAAACTAAGAGGACAAAAAGAGAGAGAGGAGGAATGTAAAGTGGAGCAGAGAGGAGGTATTTAGGAGATACAATGAATAGGATGCGTTGGCTGATGGGATATGGAGCAACTCAGGATGATTTCAAGCTTTCTAATTTTTGGAATTGGTAAATCGTAGAGAGAGACAGAGAGAGTAAACAAGGAGGAGTTATTAGGGGCTAGGAGGTTACTTTCAGATATTTTAAATTTGAAAGGCCAATGGTACATTCACATGCGGAAAAAGTTATTAGATTCTGAATAAAAGAAATATAAATCAGAGAAGTTTAAGGGAGCAAAACTCTTATCTTCATTACTGTAGTGCTTAGTTTGTCCAATATGGCTTAATATGAAAACCAAAAATCTGATAAAGAACTCCATAGTGGGGCAGATATACAGATTAGTCAAGGCAGCCCTTGACAGGGGGCCCCATGTGGAAAGTCCACTTAGATATGAATGAATAATAGATAAACAAAGGTTCAAAATACAAGTTATCAACTGGAGCAGGCTCCCCAAAGATGAGGGAAATAATGTCTAGAGCACAGATGACCGGGATTAATCTTATTGGTTGAGTCAATTAACCATGTAACAGATATTTAGTAAAGCGCTTACTCAGACACTGAGAGAGGTTCTGGGGATACTCATACAGCAGAGAACAAGGGAGACATGGACTTTTCTGTCACAGAGCAGTGCAGTATAAGACACCAACAAAATAATTGAACAAATACACTTACACAGATGGTGATTAGAGCTATGAGGATAAACGTGCTGAAAGGCAGAATAACCGGGTGGAGTATGGATGGGGGATTCCCATGACATTGAATAACCAGGGAGGATCTCTCTCTGAGCAGATGGCATCTAAGCTAAGACGGGAAAAGACAGAAGGAGTGAGCCATGGAAAAGCATAGTGGGAAGAAAAACTGCATCTCCACAGTTTCTGTGGCAGGAATGATCCCGGTAAGTTTGAGAAAGTAAAGAAAGCACTGCGGCAATTTACTGAAAGTGAGAGGAGAAGCGAGAGGAGCCTGGTAACACCGGGCCTTGGAGACACCATAGGGAAGTGCAATGGAAAGCCATTGAAAGGCAGTGGAATCAGGCATGCGTTTTCATACTCTTAATTGGCTTATGAAAAGTGAACTAGAGGGAATCAGTAAACAGAAAAGTGAGGGAGAAGGTCCTTTGGATATTCTGGGTAAGAGATGATAGTGCCCTGAGTCAGCGTGGTGGCTGGAGACAGAAACAAAAGGGTTCAGTACTTTTGAAGAGCTAAAGAGTGGATTGATGGGGCATGAAGGAAAGAGGACCTGAAGACAACTCCTAGGCCTGGTGCCACCTACTGAGGTTAGGATTATTGAGGCGGCTAGAGCAGTGGTCCCTAGCTTTTCTTGGCACTAGGGACCAGTTTCATGGAAGACCATTTTACCATGAGCTAGGGATGTGAGGGGGAATGGTTTCAGGATGATTCAAGTGTATTACATTTAGTGTTCACTTTATTTCTACTATTATTACATTATAACATGTAAGAAAATAATTATACCACTTGCCATAATGCAGAATCAGTGAGAGAGCTGAGCTTGTTTTCTCGCAACTAGAAGGTCCCATCCAGTATTTGTGGCCACTCTCCAGAACTAGCATCACCACCTCAGCTCTGCTTCAGATCATCAGGCATTAGATTCACAAAAGGAGCTTGCAGCCCGATCCCTCGCATGCACCATGTAGGCAGGGTTTGTGCTTTTATGAGAATCTATTACCACCACTTATCTGGCAGGAGGTGGAGCTCATGTGGTGGTATGAGCAATGAGGAGTGGCTAACCATGCAGATGAAGCTTCACTCACTCCTCAGCCACTCACCTGAGTCAGCAGGCTGTGCTGCCCAGTGTCCTAACATGGACCAGTACTGGTCCTCGGCCAAAGGGGTTGGGAACTACAGGGCTAGAGGACACACTGTGACAAAGGCAGTGTCTGAAGATGGTAAGTTTGGAGATACAGTTTTTGGAGTAATCAATCTGTGGATGTCCTGTGAATAGATGGGCAAGAGGAAGGACAGTGTTTCCTGTAAAGAGAAATAGAATTGGTCTAATCATGTGTATAGATAAATTTCTGGGAGAAGTGGAAACTTGAGGGACCTCTAGTAAATAAGATTATCTATCCATCTATCTATCTATCTATCTATCTATCTATCTATCTATCTATCTATCTATCTATCTACCTACCTACCTACTGACCTACCTATGAACCTATTCATACACCCACACACACATTTTCCCCTAGTAGAGTAGAAAGCAAGGCATCTATCTCAAGAGGTGAGATGAGGATAGTACAATTGAGAAGAATAGTAAAATTTATAAATAAACAGGAGAGAGAACCAGAGAAATGATCACGAATGGATTATATAAAAGTACTGACCAACTAGTGCATTGAAAGCTTTATGGATTTATCCAGTATTAGCCCATTTGATTAAATCCTGCAAGCATTACTCCAAGTGGATGATGAATCAGATTGATTGAGTTTGGAGTTTACAGGAAAAATGGAAAGGACATTTGTGGGCAAAGTGTGGGGAGGCTGCTGAGAAAGAATTATTGCAGTAAGGGTTTCTGAGCTGAGGGAAAAAATAGAATGAGAAGGAAATAAAAGACAGCAAAATGAGGGATTTCAAAGAGTAATAATCTTAAAGATTTTCTTGGAGTAGGAATATCTGAACTTACATACTAAATGGAGGGGAAAAATGAGTTGAGATAAAATTTACAGAATTTATGGAGCAAATAAAAAATACGGAAACGTTTAAAATGATGGTCATATTTACACGTTGGTGATAGGTGGAGAGTCTTTCAATGCACCCATCTAGGAACACAGGAAAGTTGGTTCTTTTTTCTTGGGCTTCCAAGGGGCTAATAGTAAGCTGAGTGTGGCTCAAGTTTGAATTGCTTTTCAGACATCTGACTGGATCTTTGTCTAAGGCAGCTGCAGCTTGGAAGAATTGCTTAGGAGTCATTGCTCCAGCAGTGACTGACACCTTGGGTTCTTCAAGGGCTGACATCTGTCAATTGGGCCAGACTTAGTTTTTACTGTTGCCCACTTTGAATGTTCTCACAAATGTCAGGGTAAAACATTGTACCCAAAAGCTATGCAAGTGACTTTCAAAAACTATAATTAATTGGTCAGGCTTAACGCTTCCATCGACATAAAAAAGCATAATCAGCCTTCATAATGTAATTTACTTTATTGTTTAGTTGGGGGGTGGGAGAGGTAAAGCTTTCACATCCTTGATAGATCCAGCGATCATGGGATAGGCACTGTGGTTTTCTGTGGGAAGGGAAATTATGCCCAGCATCTTGACTAAGTACGCATCACAGGAATAGAGCAGCAGTTCCAAACCACCTTACCTCATGAGCTTTTCTTTCTGATCCCCAGAGTATTATATGAAAGTCACACCTGTATAGCATTTAGCGCAGTGAATATTGTAGTAATTACTCAGTAAATACCTTCCTCCCTTTTCCTTTCTCCAACTACCACTTTTAAAAGTCATATCTATATAATATATATACACACATGAAATTTGATTACTAATATATCAGCTCAGTTTCATATTTGGCATATTTCAGAAATGTGTTATAGTTAGCCTTATTTGCTGATAATGTCTATGTGACAGTGAAGAATGATGACTGCATCTGAACACACATATGCATACCAAATAAATGAATGGGCTTACACAAAGTGAGTATGTCTTAGTTACAGCCTTGAGTTCCTAGATAGTGAAGTGCTTTATAAATCCAAAGCAATATTTCTATTGGATATAGTTTTCATTTTCAATTTGATTTGTATTTGTTGGATTTCTTCTTGAACTGTTCAGAAGCAAAAGTCATTAAGAGACTTAAACCTAAATTTCCACTTTGCTCTTGTTCGTTCAATACTGTAATTTAGAATCACAGACTTTTATTTTTAGGTAGATGCTGGGATTTTATGCAATAGCATACAGTTAAAATCTTAAGCTTTACTATTATGGATCCCCACACTCTATCAGCCAGTGAATTTCTGATTATATTTCCAAATACTATCCTTATCCATCCACTATTTTATGTTTTGTTCAGGAAACTTCTCGAATTTGTGCTTCTGATTTTACTGTCTTTTGGTACTTGAAATTTTCTTCCCATACTCTTTATGTTTCTAAATCTCTGATTCTGATGATACCTTTTCACTGGAAGTCATAAATTCTACTACTTAACTATCTATGGATTAATTCATACTATGGAAATGGTACACTTTTTTAAATAAAGAGATTGAATTATAATTTTGAATACTGTCTTCTTTATATAGTTCTTTACACATAGTAAGTCTAATCGTGGTTTAATTTTCTTTTAATTTACAAAAACATAAAACAACTCAAAATAATAAATAAATGATTTCAAGGATATTTAAAAACAGTGGTATATTAAAGAAGGCCATTATGTAAAGAGAATGAAGTATTGATTAAAAGTATTAATTGAACACATTTGCTAGATTAGAGCTACTTAATAATATTTCATATTACTAATGTCTTTACTATGTATCTCAAAAATCCAAAAGCAGATTTGAAAGTCACTAACTAATTCATTTTACCGAGTTTGTTAATATCAATGGATCTATGTAAATTTATTTAAGTTTACGCTGCTAAGTGGGTGAATGAGTCTGTACCCTTATTAGGTAGGAAAGCCCAACAGGCGTGCATATTTTAAGAAAAGCATATAACCATCTTTGGTCACATAACTGGGCTTTGGCTAACTGTACATATGAAAAAAATTACTTAAAATCTTCATACTTTCATTAAAAGTCTGTGAATAAATTAAAAACAGTTATAAAACAGTTTATAAAGAAAATAATATATTGAACAATATATTATAGAAAATAATATAAGAACAAATATATTGTTGCTTTTTGTTTTTATAGCCCTCAGTTCCTCCCTCTGTTTCTTCCGTTTTTCCTTCTTGATATATTCTTAGAATCTAGTATGTGCAAGGTCCTTAATATATTTCAAAATATAATATATTTTAATATATTTCAAAATACTACCATTGGAGTCAGGAAGACGGACAATCCAATACACCTATTCACAAATGGAGACACAAGATAGATTCAGATTTTGATAGGATCTATGAAGGAAGCAGGCACGGGGCTGTGGTAGAGATGTACATACTCTTAGTATCAGGGAGCCCTTAAGGAGTTTGGAAAAAAGCTGTAGTCCAGAGCTTAATAGCAGCACAGATTGATTTTGACTGTCATTTGTCTGACAGGAGGACAATGATCAAAATGAAGAAATGAATGATTTTGGATGATGACATTTTATTAAGATAGTTGATTTATAAAAATTAAACAATAAATAGGTGATCATACTGATTATATAAGTATAATGATTTTCAGAAAAATATAAAAAATGCAGATGGGAAACTGAGCAGAAGGCAGAATTAATGGGTTTTTCTAGATTTCTTTTCCTGATCTCTATTTGCTGCTTTTGCTGAATATTTATTATGCCAGGCACTATGACAGCAAATATGAACAAGACACTGGTCCTGGCGTCAGGCAGTTCACAGTCTAGCAGGAGTCCTCAAACTGCGGCCCGTGGGCCACATGAGGCGGGGTGATTGTATTTGTTCTCGTTTTGTTTTTTTACTTCAAAAT
Source organism: Nycticebus coucang (assembly GCF_027406575.1). NCBI lineage: Eukaryota > Metazoa > Chordata > Mammalia > Primates > Lorisidae > Nycticebus > Nycticebus coucang. The sequence goes on along the minus strand of NC_069791.1, from coordinate 42,651,656 downwards.
AAGATATGTGCAGTGTGCATAGGAATTTGTTCATAGTTTTTTATTTTTTTTTTTTAAACTATAGTCCGGCCCTCCACTGGTCTGAGGGACAGTGAACTGGCCCCCTGTTTAAAAAGTTTGAGGACACCTGATGGATCCACGGAACACTTCACATTCCTGATTTTAGATTTCTTAACAAAAAAGAAGTGAACATGATGTTTCTTTGGGTGAAGTAACTTTGACCAAGATAGCTGTGTAAAAAACTGTCTAGAACCTTCTTCCCTCAAGAACATAATGAATCTGCCCCTTCCCTCCTTCACATATCTGCTCACACCTGTAATCCTAGCATGGTGGGAGGCCCAGGCAGGAGGATTTCTTGAGCTCAGGAATTGGAGATCAGCCTGAGCAAGAGTGAGACCCCTATCACTCCTAAAAATAGAAAAAGGAGCTGGGCTTTGTGGTGGGCATCTGTAGTCCCAGCTGCTCAGGAGGCTGTGGCAGGAGGATGGCTTGAGTCCGAGTTTGAGGTTGCTTTGAGCTATGACTCCACAGCACTCTGAACAGGGCAATGGAGTGAGAGTCTGTCTCAAATAAATAAATAAAATCCCAGCTCTACTCAGCAGTCATCTCTCCCTGCTTTATTTTTCTCCTTGGCACTCATCGTCTTATAGGATACCCTATGACTGACTTATTTATCTTTAAAAATACCCATCTTATGCCTCTAAAATGTAACTTCAATGAAATTATAAGTTTTGGCTCATTTTGTGCACTCATAATATGTGTCACATATTACAATTTTTTCCAATCGCATTTGACCTCTGCGATTACAAGAAGGGCTTGATGTGACTTGTATTTATCTTTTGTTTGTATTCATCTTATATTGAGTCTTGCAATTTTAATACGGTGTTTTCTTTCTTAAAATGTGTATACTTGTTTGGCACTGTCTGTATATATTGATGAATGAATAAATACTAAAATAATAGAAAATAAACTATATATTGCTTTTAGTAGATTACATGCAAAAGAAGCAGGACTCAGTTATAACTAAGGTATTATTCTAAACCTTTCGAGAATACTTCTGTATATTTAGGTACACATTTTGATGTTTATTTTGACCCAAACCTTGGTAAAGTGTCTTCTACCCAGATAAAAATATAAATTATTTACCATAAATAAATAGAAGGCAATTATTCAGCTCTAGCTCAAACTGTGCATAAAGAACTCTGTCAAGCCATTTCTTTGTGTTCTGGAGGATAGCTAAGACAGTGATTCTCAAAAAGCATTGATATTTAAATACTTATTGTTCACATATAATGTGATTTGTAATTCATCAATTAATAAAAGAAGCTTTTTTTAAAATCTTCATTTTAGGAAAAAGTATATTCTCCTTCTCAGAAAGGAAGCTACAGGTTGGATTCTGTAGAATATTGCATTGTTTTAAAAATAACAATATTGCCCTGTAGATCTTTGTCCCATTTTTTTGAAGCTGTAGTAACCATATTATTAATTTAAAAATAACACTACTGTCCTATAAATATTGGTAGCAGTTTTTGAAAGTTTATAGCCAGATTTTTAATTTTCTAAAAATTAAAATTATTTACAAAAATAAGACTTTCTAGTGTTTAAAAATCTCATTGAGACTTTATATTGAAGAATAACCAGTTGATTATTGTGTTCCCTATTTTTTAAAAAATACGTCTTGGGGTCTTGAACACTTTTAAAGGCTTGGGTAGCCTGTGTGTTTATAATGATAATGGGACTTTTACCTTGAAGCAGAAGTTGGAAGTAACATGGATAATTGGAGTTTAAGAGGGAAAGATTTCCTCCCTCAGGGCAGAAATATTCTCACAGAACGATTTTGCACATATCGGAGAATGTGAGAGTGGTTGATGCCAACCTATGCTGAGTGACTTGATTGGGCTCTTAAAACAAACACAAAAGGCACGGGACAATTACACACTTAGGCTACCAAATGTAGCTTGCAGGCCCAATAACACACAAAAAAGAACAGATGTTCTTATTTCCAAAGCTCTTACAACTAGAGCTTTGGAGGGAAATATGTAATTAAAAGGTAGTTTTATACATTTTTTTTTCCTGTGAGCTTCACCAGCATAAAACATTTAGTAAAATTATATTTGGTTTGTTAGTACTCAATACATTTAAATGATAAGCCCATTTTACTTGGAATGAAAGCAAGTAAAGATATCAACCTGGGGGCTAAGAACCCCCAGGCACAAATATTAACTCCACTACTTCCTTTTTGTGACATTTGGGTAAATTAATTTTCCCTATAAATATCAACTTCCCCTGCTTACTCTTCGATATACTGTCTCATTTTATTAATTGGAGTTGCTCAATTTAGCTATTTTATTAAATTGTATAATCCATGTAAATTTCTTAATATGTTTGGCATATATTAAGATATCAGTAAATATTAGCTGTTGTTATCCCTACAAATATGAGTAGTCAAATTCATCCTAAAAATATGGAGACATTTTAAAAATACTTATTTAATTTTAAAAGATAAAATATTTATCCTTTTCTTATCTGTTATTCTAAGACTTGAACACGGCAGTCTTCTTAACAGGCTTTATTATTGCTACTATTTTTGTTTTAAAGATCTAGTGATGAATGCAATTTCGAAGTTCCCTGTTTTTTAAATTTTGGTGCAGCTTTAACTATTTGAATGCAGAGAAAACAATGTCATTAGTCACACAACCAAAGATTTTTGGTTATTTTCAGGAACAAGCAGAAGAAAATGGAAGAAGCCAAAAACACTTTAAGGAGTGATTAAACTGCCTTGAATATACTAGCTGTGCATTAAGATTATAAAGATATTTATATACGTATCATAAAAGTCTTTGGTCATAAAGTTTGTGTGCTGTGTTACACTAAGATTTACTCATCTCACCTTTAATCTTAGTCACAGAATAATTGGTGGCCAACAGTTCATATTCTCCCCATATAGAGAAGAGCAAGGACACTGACCCCATCCCTACTAGAGGAGCAACTTGGTCTATGTTAGGCTGAAAGATTAAGAATACCTAGGGCACTAACAATATACCAATTGTTGTTTTATAGGTGATAGTTAATTAAACACGACTAAGAACATAATCTTTCTACTTGCAATCTACTATATTTTCTAAAATTAGTTCTTTTTTATTAGTATTTCCTTTTGTCTATTTTATTTTCAATGATAGAAAAACAATTTCCAAGTAGAATTTCACTTATGATTAAATTTTGGGACCTCTGGGATTGATCAGACCTCCCCAACTTTTCCTGCTGTTTAAGCTTATACTGAATCAATGATTTCTGATAAAGATTTTGCATGTGCAAGAATGTCATTAATTAAATATTTCTAGTGTGGTTCCAGTCATTGTATCTTCTTAAATTAAAATAAAATCTAACTGATTGATTTCATAACAGTTTAAAATTCCGTATCTACATTACCATAGAAGACCATTGAGATTACCTATGTTAAAATTTAAAATACAAAAAAATACAAACACAAGGACATGAAACAACAACAATCAAAAAATTAAGCTCTGTCTTTGGAATTTTCAGAATTATTTTATTTTATTTTTTAAAGTGATTTGCTTAGGCACTCGGAAAGTGGACAAGTATCAAGGTTACCCTCTGTTAATTATGTCTCTGTGCCATATGGTAAGACTTAATTTCACTATGCTATTTTACAATTATTAAAACATTTATCTATAGAGAAGATAGGTCTTCAAAAACAAACACCCATATGCACAATAAAAAAGTTGAGCTATGAATTAGCGTCCCCCATGGACCTTCACGTGCAGAGTTCCTGGGTCACCAGTACCTGACAGCTAAACTCACTATGAACCTGGAACCCTTGAGGGCTGGAGGTGCCTCACCTGAAGTTATTAGTAGGAGTTTAGATGAAATGTAGGCATATCACTGAGAACCGCAGGACTATTCCAGCACCACCCGCCTATCTCTCAGCAGTGTCATCCCATAAGGTCATGCTCAGCAGAGTCATCCCTGCACATCCCCTTCCCGTCCCTCCCTGAAAGTTTCCATCTTTTCCTACTTTCCATCTTTTCCTTCTTTAATCAAAAAGATGTATTGACAAATACAATGGGTAATATAATGAGAATGTACCTACCTCCCAAAGTGATTACAATGATTAATTTTTTTCTTTTTGCCGATGCAAAAGCAAAAGAGCCATTTTATTGCAAGATTAATTTTTTTTCATTTTTTGCCTCTTTTCCTATGTTGTACAGTTCTCAGTTGAGTGGTCATACTCAGAAGAACTAGCCCAGTATGCGAAAGTGCTCCCTGCACATCATCATTGTTGCTGCACGGGTTCATGGAAACAGACTGTGCCAACTTACGTTGGCAACACGCCTTCAGCCATAAAGAAAAATGACCATCTAGTTCCTTTCTTGATAATCTGGAGGGAATATTCTCCTGAATGAAACATCACAAGACTGGAGAAATAAACACATGTACTCAATACCGAATTGGAACTAATGGATCAACACTTACGTGCACTATAGCAGTAAATCTCAATGACAGTATGTGGGGAGGGTGGAGGAGGGGCTGGGTAAATTAACACCTGTTGGGTATAACGCACACTATCTGGATAAAGGGCACACTTAATGCATAACTTTGACTCAATTTGTACAAAAACAAAGTATGTAAACAAATCGTGTCTAACCCCTAACATTCTGAAATTGTTTAAACAAAGGTGAAAAGAAAGTTAATATCCAGATTGTAGTACTATACAATAGTTTTACAAGATGTTATCACTTGGGCTAACTGGGTAAAGGGTACATGGTTTCTCTTTGCCTTATTTCTTACAACTTCATATAAAGTCTAAAATAATGTTAAAATAAAAGTTTAAATGAAAAAAGTTTTTAAAGTCTCTTATTGACTTATTTACATAGAGTTTTAGTTCACTAGAAAAAAAAATTCTATTTTTTTCTATACATGAGACCTATAGTCTAGGACAAATATTATCTTCTCATCTGTAAAACATGTGTGCTGATGTCTATCCTACAGGACATTAGTAAAATTCATTGAAATATTTCATATAGACTGTCTATGTATATTTGTTAAATCATCTTTGCCATGTTATTTTAAGAACAGATATGTTTTTAAGCCTCTATTTCCTATGTTTTAAGGTTATAAAAGATGATAGCTATGGTTTATGGTTCTATGATATGCCAATTTAACTTAACATGTTAATGCACACTTTTGATTTTCCACAGTTATTGTTTTTGTTAAAGTTTAAAAAAATTTTTTTTTGTATTTCGGAGTAATGTTTTGTTTAGAGTTTTTATGAATTTTTAAGGAAAAATGACTCAAATTACTTTAAGTTAAAAGGAGTTTAATAAGAGGAGACACATGTTGGAGTGGGAAGATGGAAGTCATTAGGAAAGGACACACCTACTTTTTCAAAACTTATTCTAGATCTGCAAAGCCTTGTTCACTGTCTGTCCCTTGGCCTCTTCTTGTCTTTCCCTCTCTTTCAGTGATTCCATATGTCAATTTAAATTGTTTCTGAAAACCAGCTTCTCTATTTAGTCATTGTTTCTTTGTAATTTAGACTTGCAAATGGATTTTGACTTCTCGTGGCCTCAACTCAACCTCTCAAGACATTCTTACTGCATTATTTTGACCAAGTGTAATACAAAATGTGGCATCTGCCTTTCAGCAGAGCCTTGACCCTAGATCCTTCTTCAGAAGTGATGTTGGCTGGGCACAGTACTCACACCTAGCACTCTAGGAAACCGAGGTGTAATCCTAGCACTCTAGGAAACTGAGGGGGGTGGATTGCCTGAGCTCAGGAGTTTGAGATCATAGTGAGATATCGTCTCTAAAAAAATAGCCAGGTATGGTGGGAGCCTATAGTCCCTGCTACTTGGGAGATTGAGGCAAGAGAATTGCTTAAGCCCAAGAGTTTGAGGTTGCTGTGAGCTGTGACACCACAGCACCCTACCTAGGGTGACAAACAGACTCTATCTCAAAGTAAAATAAATAAAATAAAATAAGATAAAAGTGACATGGTAAGTTGAACAATGATCATCTCTATTAAGAATTGTTGGCATCATCAAAATTATTTCAGGCTAACAAAGAGAAAGAAAATTAGCAATATGAGTATGAATATCCATTCTGTGCATTGAGTACAGTTTCGTACTTTATATTTGTACTCTGGAATTACACAAGCCAGAGAACAAAACCTCTCCAAAATACAGGGGGAAAATAGGTGGGAGGAAGAATTGAATGAAGGTTGGGATGTAAGCGCTGGCATAAGGAATAGATTACACAGACCATAGTTCTTAAAAAATGCTATAAAATGACATTTATTTAAATAACATGTTTTCTAATCACCAAGGGAATAAAAAAATTCAAAATATTAGTCTACAAAATAAAACTAAACACTAAAACTAAACTCAACACCACAAACCATCAGTAACCTACGGATCAAGATCACCTTTTTTGCCATTTATTTCATTTAGGCTCTGCCTTCCCTAAAGACCCCTCACCAGAGCTAAGATCTCATATTGGTAACACTGTATTGAAGACTGTATGGCTGGGCGGCGCCTGTGGCTCAGTGAGTAGGGCGCCGGCCCCATATGCCGAGGGTGGCGGGTTCAAACCCAGCCCCGGCCAAACTGCAAAAAAAAAAAAAAAAAAAAAAAATAGCCGGGTGCTGTGGCGGGTGCCTGTAGTCCCAGCTACTCGGGAGGCTGAGGCAAGAGAATCGCTTAAGCCCAGGAGCTGGAGGTTGCTGTGAGCTGTGTGACGCCCCAGCACTCTACCAAGGGCCATAAAGTGAGACTCTGTCTCTACAAAAAAAAAAAAAAAAAAGAAAAAAAAAAAGACTGTATGGCTAGTTTCTTAAAAGATGAAAATTAAGTTTCAGACACAGCTCCAGGAGATTTAATGTCCTCCACTTTCTCTCTCTAAAACATTTCTAACACAGCACTAAACAAAACAATTAATTTTTAATAACTCAGTATTTCTCCAAAAAACTTTCCATGTTTCACTGACTTTGGGTTGCTGCTTCTTGAGTTTATGAGGCATAGAGTATAGCACCAAGTTTACTATAATTTTTATTTTGCATCAATTGTCTAAAGTATTATCAATAGTCTATTAGCCATTAATTTATCAGAATCCATCTCTCATTTAGCAATATAGTTTTCTTCAATTCTCAGAGTCACACTTTACCCTAATGCAGATTTCTCAAAATCTAGTTAAATTCAACATGAAGGACGAAGAAAATCAGATCCAATGAACAACTAATAAACGCATGACTCTCCCCATGTCAATGAAATGTGAAATCATAAAAACATCAAGAAAAAATATTAGTTGCTTTTATAAAACCTAAGCTTCCAGAGGACAAGAATGTTGTCTAATGTATGTAAGATATTGTGTACTATTGGCACTTGGATATTAAAATTCAATATTTACAAGTGGAACATCGTTTACTGAGCCATTCCAATGCACAAGCAAATGGGATGCATTGCATATCTTGGGATTACTGAAATGTACTTTGATTTTATGCAACATCTTGTTAACTTTATCTGTTTTTCATAGCTGCTTTCCATTTGAGGGAGGGTGAGGGGAAAATTGGATCAAGGTCTTAGTGTTTAATACTAGGCATCAACACTATGAAAGAAATCAAAGACACATTAATAAACTAAATATTACCTCCCACTGCTCTCTGGCTACCAAGCATACACAGTTCTTCCCATTGGACTCCTAAGAGGGCCTTCAATAAAGTAAAACTGTGATTTTTGACGTTTCTCTTGCTTGCTGCCAGGAAATTCTAAATTGAGTCCCAGTTGTTTTTTAGATTAATCCATTGGAGAGAAGAGAATCTGAACACAGTATTTTATAACTTTTTGAAAATGCATTTAGGCTAAATTTAGTTTTGGATATATGTATATATCTGCAATTATAAAATACTCCTCTTACATCAAGCACACCCTGTAACATGCTTATTAAAAAAGATGAGATAAGACATTTCTAATATCTAAGAGCAAGTTTTCTGTGAATAATAGAGCCAAATGTTTATTAAAAAATATATAAAACATGCTGTATTTTAAAAACTGGTCTGCTTTCAAGAATTGACCTATTTCCTTTTTTTAAATCATAAAAAAGAGAAACTCTCTAGGAATAGCTTACCTATTTGTGTTACATATAGGGAGAAAATAGTACTTTTTATGAAAACTGACTCAGTGAGACTCTCTGCTTTCTTTGGGTTCTTCATTCATATGTCAACCAGGTAAATGCACAACAAGATGCATTTGAAAATCAAAAGATGCTAGTGATTTCCATATTTGCTTTCTGATCTTTTCCATCACTCTCTGGGAACGGATCCCCAGGAAAGGCACCTTGAAGCCTTCATTGGTGAAGAATGCGGTGGGCTTATTCCCTGGATGTGCGCTGCGTGCAGCCCATTACACCTGGGCAATTCCTATTGATAGAAATAGAATAGAATTGCACTTCCAGGCTTTTTAAGAGCTTATTTGGTGCTTCACATGAGACTTTATTAAAAATAGCACAGCTTTCAAAAACCTTTTAAGGCACTGGATGCTTTTTAAAATTCTATTAAATATGGATGGCTGATTAAGGAATGTATTTTATATATACTGTATGTTAATGTCCTTTTTTCTCTTCATTTTTCATTTTTCTTTTCTCTTGCCTTTTTTGGGAGCTTCAAGTAATAAACTAATGTTTTAAAAGGACCTATCATAATTCTAGAATACAAATTCCTTCATCCTAATGGGAACTGTGCCCTCTTTTTTGTCCCATTCTAACTACAAAACAAGTAGACATTTCAGTTGATGGAGCACTCACCAAAAACAAAGTCAAATTCATTTTCCCAACAACCTTTAAGATAGATATTATTGAGGGCAGAGACAAGATGGCTGACTGAAGCCAGCTTTTCACAGAGGCTTCCATCCAGGAGGAGAGTTAAAGGACAGAAATTTAGCAAGTAACCTGGTGGATTAGAGCTTCACCAAGAGAGAAGATTGAAGAACGCACATAAACCACACTGAAGCAAGCTGCGACCCCAAGGATACAAACAAAAGGTACAAAATCCATCATCAAGCGGATGGGAGTCCCCTCCCCCATGAGAACTCAGGCCAGATATTTGCTGCATACAAGAGTCATATCTTACCTTAAAAGGTAACTATAGATTCAGGGTGAAAGGATGGTTGTCCATATTTCAGGCAAATGGTAATCAGAAAAAAGCAAGTGTTGCAATTCTATTTGGCTTTAAACCATCAAAAGTAAGGAATGATAAGAATGGTCACTTCATATTTGTTAAGGGTAATACTCAATATGATGGGATTTCAATTATTAATATCTATGCACCCAACCAGAATGCACCTCAATTTATAACAGAATCTCTAACAGACATGAGCAACTTGATTTCCTCCAGCTCCATAATAGTCGGAGATTTCAACACTCCTTTGGCAGAATTGGATTGATCCTCCAATAAGAAGCTGAGCAAAGAAATTTTAGATTTAAACCTAACCATCCAACATTTGGATTTAGCAGACATCTACAGAACATTTCATCCCAACAAAACTGAACACACATACTTCTCATCAGCCCACAAAACATACTCCAAAATCGATCACATCTTAGGTCACAAGTCTAACCTCAGTAAATTTAAAGGAACAGAAATTATTCCTTGCAACTTCTCAGAAAATCATGGAATAAAAGTTTAACTCAGTAACAACAGGAATCTGCATACTCACACAAAATCATGGAAGTTAACCTTATGGTGAATGATAGCTGGGTCAGAGATGAGATTAAGAAGAAAATTGCCAAATTTTTGGAACAAAATGACAATGAAGATACAAATTATCAGAACCTCTGGGATACCACAAAGGCAGTCCTAAGAGGGAAAATTATAGCACTGCAAGCCTTCCTCAAGAGAACGGACAGAGAGGAAGTTAACAACTTAAGGGGACATCTCAAGCAACTGGAAAAGGAAGAACATTCCAACCCCAAACCCACTAGAAGAAAAGAAATAACCAAAATTAGAGCAGAATTAAATGAAATTGAAAACAAAAGAATAATACAACAAATCAATAAATCAAAAAGTTGTTTTTTTGAAAAGGTCAATAAAATAGATAAACCTTTGGCTAACCTAACCAGGAGAAAAAGAGTAAAATCTCTAATTTAATCAATCAGAAATGACAAAGATGAAATAACAACAGACTCTTCAGAAATTCAAAAAATCCTTAATGAATATTATAAGAAACTTTATTCTCAGAAATATGAAAATCGGAAGGAAATTGACCAATACTTGGAAGCACGTCACCTTCCAAGACTTAGCCAGAATCAAGTGGAAATGTTGAACGAGCCAATATCAAGTTCTGAAATAGCATCAACCATACGAAATCTCCATAAAAAGAAAAGCCCGGGACCAGATGGCTTCACATCAGAATTCTACCAAACCTTTAAAGAGGAACTAGTACCTATAGTACTCAACCTCTTCCAAAATGTAGAAAAAGAAGGAAGACTACCCAACACATTCTATGAAGCAAACATCACCCTGATCCCCAAACCAGGAAAAGACCCAACAAGAAAAGAAAATTATAGGCCAATATCACTAATGCATATAGATGCAAAAATATTCAACAGGATTCTAACAAACAGAATCCAGCAACACATCAAACAAATTATACATCATGACCAAGTTGGTTTTATCTCAGGGTCTCAAGGAGGGTTCAATATATGTAAACCTATAAGTATAATTCAGCAAATAAACAAATCAAAAAACAAAGACCATATGATTCTCTCAATCGATGCAGAAAAAGCTTTTGATAATATCCAGCATCCCTTCATGATCAGAACACTTAAGAAAATTGGTATAGAAGGAACATTTCTTAAACTGATAGAGGCCATCTACAGCAAACCCAGCCAATATCATATTGAATGGCATTAAACTGAAATCATTTCCACTCAGATCAGGAACCAGACAAGGCTGCCTGTTGTCTTCATTGCGCTTTAACATTGTAATGGAAGTTTTAGCCATTGCAATTAGGGAAGAAAAGGCAATCAAGGGTATACATATAGGGTCACAGGCGATCAAACTTTTGCTCTTTGCAGATTATATGATTGTATATCTGGATAACACCAGGGATTCTACTACAAAACTCTTAGAAGTGATCAAGGAATACAGCAGCGTCTCAGGTTTCAAAATCAACATTCATAAATCGGTAGCCTTTATATATACCAACAATAGTCAAGCTGAAAAAAGTTAAGGACTCTATTCCATTCACAGTAGTGCCAAAGAAGATGAAATATTTGGGAGTTTATCTAACAAAGAACGTGAAAGATCTCTATAAAGAGAACTATGAAACTCTAAGAAAAGAAATAGCTAAAAATGTTAACAAATGGAAAAGCATACCATGCTCATGCCTGGAAAAATCAACATTGTTAAAATGTCCATACTACCCAAAGCAATATACAATTTTAATGCAATCCCTATTAAAGCTCCACTGTCATACTTTAAAGATCTTAAAAATATAATACTTCACTTTATATGGAATCAGAAAAAAACTCGAATAGCCAAGACATTACTCAGAAATAAAAACAAGGCAGGAGGAATCACAGCACTGGACCTCAGACTATGCTACAAATCGATAGTGATCAAAACAGCATGGTACTGGCACAAAAACAGAGAAGTAGATGTCTGGAACAGAATAGAGAACCAAGAGATGAATCCAGCTACTTACCATTATTTGATCTTTGACAAGCCAATTAAAAACATTCAGTGGGGAAAAGAGTCTCTATTTAACAAATGGTGCAGGGTGAACTGGCTGGCAACCTGTAGAAGACTGAAACTGGACCCACAGCTTTCACCATTAACTAAGATAGACTCTCACTGGATTAAAGATTTAAATTTAAGACATGAAACTATAAAAATACTAGAAGAGAGTTCAGGGAAAACCCTTGAAGAAATCGGTCTGGGTGAGTATTTCAAGAGGAGGACCCCCCAGGCAATTGAAGCAGCTTCAAAAATACACTACTGGGAGCTGATCAAACGAAAAAGCTTTTGCACAGCCAAGAACACAGTAAGTAAAACAAGCAAACAACCCTCAGAATGGGAGAAGATATTTGCAGGTTATGTCTCCAACAAAGGTTTAATAACCAGAATCCACAAAGAACTCAAACGTATAAGCAAGAAAGGAACAAGAGATCCCATTGCAGGCTGGGCAAGGGACTTGAAGAGAAACTTCTCTAAAGTAGACAGGCACATGGCCTACAGACATATGAAAAAATGCTCATCATTTTTAATCATCAGAGAAATGCAAATCAAAACTACTTTGAGATATCATCTAACTCCAGTAAGATTAGCCCGTATCACAAAATCCCAAGACCAGAGATGTTGGTGTGGATGTGGAGAAAAGTGAACACTTCTGCACTGCTGGTGGGAATGCAAATTAATACATTCCTTTTGGAAAGATGTTTGGAGAACACTTAGAGATCTAAAAATAGATCTGCCATTCAACCCTATAATTCCTCTTCTAGGTATATACCCAGAAGACCAAAAATCACATTATAACAATGATATTTGTACCAGAATGTTTATTGCAGCCCAATTCATAATTGCTAAGTCCTGGAAAAAGCCCAAGTGCCCATCGATCCACGAATGGATTAATAAATTGTGGTATATGTACACCATGGAATATTATGCAGCCTGAAAGAAAGATGGAGACTTTACCTCTTTCATGTTTACGTGGATGGAGCTGGAACATGTTCTTCTTAGTAAAGTATCTCAAGAATGGAAGAAAAAGTATCCAATGTACTCAGCCCTACTATGAAACTAATTTATGGCTTTCATATGAAAGCTATAACCCAGTTATAACCTAAGACTATGGGGAAGGGGGAGATGGAGGGAGGGAGGGGGGAGGACGGGCGGAGGGAGGGCGATTGGTGGGATTACACCTGTGGTGCATCTTACAAGGGTACATGTGAAACTTAGTAAATGTAGAATATAAATGTCTTAACACAATATCTAAGAAAATGCCAGGAAGGCTATGTTAACCGGTGTGATGAAAATGTGTCAAACATTCTATAAAACCAGTGTACAGTGCCCCATGATCGCATTAATGTACACAGCTATGATTTAATAATAAAAAATACAATAAATTAAAAAAGATGGATATTATTCCCATTTATTCCATAGAACCAGAGGCTCAGAGAAGATTTGAAATGTGCTCAATGTCACATATCTGGTAGCTGGCAAGAGAAACACCATTTAGAAATAGGTCTTATGGTGGTGATGGTTACTGTGGTGGTGATGACAGTAATGGTAGGTATTGTGCAAAGTAGTTTCCCCATACAATCTCCCTGAATTTTGACTTGATTTTATGAGTTTTCTATTCTGACCACTAATTGGCGATTTCTCCCCTACATATAAGCAAAAGCAACCAATTAAGGGTTTTATGGAACAAAACCGATGGCACCTAACAATGAGGAGAAATAATAGTAACTGCTACCACGGACTCATTGTTTTATCTAGGGCTCTGAAAACAAAGAGAACTTTTTCCTCCCAAATGCTAGTTCCTGACAATTCCATATCATTATCTCCTTACCCTGTCATTTCTAAGTTTAGAAATTTGTAAAGAGAAACCTCCTTAGTAAACCATCATTCTCAGAAGACTGTTTTCTCGTCTTCCACTCAGGAAATCTGGACAGAAACTTGAAGAGCCAGCAATGTGCTAAGTAATGGGAAAGTGGTCCTGGGGCTTTTGTAAACCCTCCTTTACCTAATAGCCTAAGGGAGCACATCCAGGCTTCCCCAGCAGCGCCAAGGGCCACGTTTAACCAAGGTGCTGCTTCTGTGGAGGCTGGTCTGAGTGCACAATAATCTGTTTCTCATTTTTACTGTCTATTTAATGGGGTTGGGGGTGTTCCATCAGTGTCTTAAAGAATCTAGATAGGTGATGAATTAAAGCCCTTTAAGAAGCATCAAAACATATAATAGTAGTGATATTCTTGTGGAAGAAGTTATATGACTATTTCTTTTGTTGTTGTTGACTATTTCATTTTTAACTGAAGATAATCAAGAATGATTTGTAACCTTTCCCTTGCCTTGGTTTTTTCATCTCTTTAATTTATCACTTCTTGTGTTCTACCAATGGTGAAGGAGAGCCTTAAATATTCTTACAACTGTGTTATTATGCAAAGTGAAAACTATTATTTTCCAGCTCAAAATAATTGATTCAGAATTTTCTTAGAAGATAATACTCTTCTCATTTTTTATCTTCATTCTATTGCATTCTGCTAAATACTCCAATTTTTAATGTTGTATAAATATGAATTCTCAAAGTATAAATAATTTTTTACCTAAATTCCATAGAAAAGTGATTACCTTTTAAAAAGCATTCTTCATATAGCTTACCATTTTGTAACCTATTAAATGTAAGTGCACCTAAAAGTTTACTTTATAGTTTTATGTAAACAAAAAATTAAGAAAATAAAACTTAAATGGGTACGTGTCTAATCCATTAATACGTTTATACTCTATTAATTAAGTAAATGAGGTGAAGGCTATATGAACAGTTTGATGTAAGCATTCCAAATTGTATATAAAATCAGCACATTATACCCCATAAATGCATTAATGTATACATGAAAAAAAGAAATTCCTTAAACGTTTCTATAATTTTAGAGATGCTGGAATAAAAATAATTTACATATAAATTATTGGCATTATAAATTACAACCTATACTCGATAAAATATTTTAATAGATAAAATATTTATGCATAAGAAATATTTTTTAAATTTTACGTTGATACAAATTAGCCATGAAAATATATATGTAGTTTATCAAGTGATGTATGTTCAGCAGAAAGTAGGCCAAAAGGACTATCTGAAAACAGATTTTTTTTGACAAAATTTTTTATTCTGTGGTGAACAGGACTCATGTGGTTGCAGAATTCATAGCTTTCATGTCTTTGGCTATATCCTTGGAATAAAAGGATGACTTCTACATCTTACAACATATGCTCTATTAAATGTTTACTGCCTCACACACGGACCAATTATTTAAGGCAGGGTGCTAATATAATCCCTGGAAGATTGAGTTTTGTAACCCGTTTTACAAAGGCCCTTTGAAAATTACTTTGGTCAATTCTTTGTCCTTATTAGCCCACTGTTTATGGAATAAGATTATCCTGCTCTATAAATTTTTCTTTATCTATGAAGGATTTATATAAGACTGATTATTTTATTAAAAGGATAATACAGAGATAACAACACATTTTAAAAATTAATGCACATATTACTTTTCTACATGGTAAAATTAATGTTTTTTTATTTTTTGTTTTTCTATATTTGTATCATCCTAGTAAAAGATGAATCACTAAGAAAAAAAAAACTAAAAAACTGAGTCAACTATATCTTGTCAGATAAATTTCTTCCATGATGACTTTTTCTTTAAAAAATGAAAAAAAGCCTTACTAACATGTACCCATTGTAGAGAGCCAAGTGGATACTTTTGAATATTTTTTATGTGCAATTTTATTTATTTTTTTATTAATATTAAATAATAGCTGTGTACATTAATGCGATCATGGGGCACCATACATTAGTTTTATAAACAGTTTGACACATTTTCATCACACTGGTTAATATAGCCTTCCTGGCATTTTCTTTGTTATTGTGTTTAAGACAATTATATTCTACATTTACTAAGTTTCACATGTACCCTTGTAAGATGCACCACAGGTGTAATCCCACCAATCGCCCTCCCTCCGCCCGTCCTCCCCCCTCCCTCCCTCCATCTCCCCCTTCCCCATAGTCTTAGGTTATAACTGGGTTATAGCTTTCATATGAAAGCCATAAATTAGTTTCATAGTAGGGCTGAGTACATTGGATACTTTTTCTTCCATTCTTGAGATACTTTACTAAGAAGAATATGTTCCAGCTCCATCCATGTAAACATGAAAGAGGTAAAGTCTCCATCTTTCTTTAAGGCTGCATAATATTCCATGGTGTACATATACCACAGTTTATTAATCCATTCGTGGATTGATGGGCACTTGGCCTTTTTCCATGACTTAGCAATTATGATTTGGGCTGCAATAAACATTCTGTCACAAATAGATACTTTTGAATTTGTGAAAAATCTACTTATCATGGAAATTTTCAAAAATAAGCAAACCATCAAAATGTCATAGTGCTTTCTAGAGAGGATGATGAATAGGCATCTGTACATAATTTTATCAGGTATAGAAGGAACAATGTAACTAGCAGAAAATAATACACTCATGCAAATTTCTTTTTGGAAGAACTAATAAAACTCTTCTTACAACATAGCTTTTCTCAGTTTTTCTGTTCTCATTAATTCTCTAGTTGTTTCTTCATTTTGTATCTTCTTATCCTACTAGCAAACATTACCAGCACCAAATTTATAGGAAAAAAAAAACATAGGAGAAAAATATGAAAATTTAGGAAAGTGTTTTACTTTTTCCTTGGAATTAGAAAATAAAAAGCAAGTATTTTAATTTATTTTAGACAATCTTGCCTTAATTCAGGCTTTAGAGAGTTAGTATTTTCCACCTGGACAGATTTATGACCCCCAAATTAATTGAAGTATGTCATGAAATGGAAATTCCATTTGGGAATGTGATATAAAATATGATAAAGTAGAAAGTGAGCACTCATACTTATAACAGTTCATTAAATCTATTCAATAAGCCAGCACGATGGGCATCCAATTTTCATTTTATGGTTAGGTATAGTGAGGCTCAGATAAATTAAAACATTTATTAAAGATAATTCAAATATTAAGTGGCAGAAAGAGAATTTAAACATATTTCAAGCAGGAAAAAATACAAGATTGGAAGACATTTTATAAGCTAAATAAAACTGATGGTGTCTCAAATAGGTAGAAGTAAAAAATTACTTATAGACAGCATAAATGAGAATTTCTATGATGGTCCGAAATGTTCACGTAAAACTTTTCAGTTAAAAACCTTTCTAACTATAATTGGAAAGAAGATCCTTAGAGATCTGATGACAGTATTAACGAAATGTCAACTGCTCATTCTGTAGTTCTAGCAGGTCAATTTGTTTCCCATCTGTAACAAGACCACCATTGAATCTGGGATCAAATTTTAGATTCTGGCTGGCTTCTGAGGGAAATTGTAGTCATGGCAATATTGTAGATTATAACTTCCACTTTGATTTGTATATTACATTTGTGAATACTAATTTAAACATGAGCAATAAGAAAAACACTAAATTTTGAATAACGATAAAAAAGAATGTGGTTCTAAATGCCTTGACACTCATTTGCATGGTCAAAGAGTTGAAAAATTCCTTTCAGCTCATGCTCACTAAAAGCCTGTGTTTGACAAGAATCCAATTTAGCAATTATGCTTGATTGAAATTCAAAATGCTTTATGTTTATATTACATTTTTTGATAGGATAAAATAATTTTTTTGGTAAACCCTACAATATTTTGATGAGCAGATACGTTTTACTCCATTACCTTTCTGAGTATCAAAAAATAAACTTGTTGTGTTTCTTAGGATAAATCTCTCCATTCCCTCTGCTGGTTTTGGTTCTTACTAATCCTTTCCCCAGCTATGATGGTAACATTCTAGTGTCACCTGTTGGTCCTCTATACAATTCCTAGAAAAAATTCTTAAAAGAGTCAGGAACTTCTTGGTTCAAGAACTTTAAAGGATCCCCAGTAACTATAGGAAAAAATATCACTACTCCTTGGCATGACATTCAATCCCCTGTATGATCTTATCTCAGCCTATATTTCTCTCCACATCACCTAAAGACTTCACTCTTTCCCAAATCTGCCCTTTACTATTTCAAAGATGTCTTTCCTAGAATAACATCCCCACATTACAGATCACAGTAATCTATTAAAAAAAATTAAAAACTCCTAAAATCTAGATCAAAATTTACAATGTCAATGAAGCCTCCTCTAACTCCTTCTTCCCTCGGGCTTAGAATTTATCTTGCTACTCTCATGGTTCCCAACCCATTATTTCTTCTCAATCCAATGATTTATCCCTTTCTCCCTTAGATTAAATTTGTATGTATACCTCATATTTTATTCTACTAGATTTTACTTTTCCTGACAAAAGAAAGTGTTATCCATCTTTATATCCTCAAAAATACTTAGCAAATAAGATAAATTTGCTACTTTCAGAGAATTATTTTATATTCTGAAAATTAATACAAAGTTAAGGGGTTGATTATATTAATAATTGTATACAAACTAAAAACATTAAAATTTTTCTAGAAACATAAAATTTTTCTCAATGAAGAAACATTGTGACCTTCCCTACTGCAAACTGTTGAATATAATTATAGATAATAGATGCAGAATACAAATGTTTACATACAATAACTAAGAAAATGCCATGAAGTCTACGTTGAGCAGCTTGATGAGAATATTTCAGATTGTATATGAAACCAGCACATTGTACCCCTTGATTGCACTAATGTCCACAGCTATGATTTAACAATAAAAAAAAGTAAGACTTGAAGTCAAAAAATAAAAAATAAAATAAAAAATAAAAATAATTGTAGATAATGGCTGTTGGTTGCTGGTCAATGTCATGTTCTATAGAAAGTCCTTTTCTCAATATCATTCACTCCTACAATAATAAGTATCTATTTATAATGACAAAATAAATGTGATAGTCAGGAACACTGTTCCAGGGACTTTATTCTCAATTAACTTCTGTGTGAACTCATATGTTTCAGAATTTTTAACAGAGCCCCCTTTCTCTGACCCCCCCAAAAGAATTACATAAAAGTTAATTACAAGATAATAGGATTCCTAGGCTAGACTGTGTCCTTTATCCTTATACATCTTTAGTCCTGTGGGGAGCCAACAGGAGAAGTTGACATAAGCCAACTTATGAGAAGCCAACTGTATTAAATATGAGAAAGATTTGTTTATCTTAGAAGTGGGCTACTACAGACGGGTAAATATCCCAGGCAAGAAGGATTTTGAGCAAGGAAGGAGGATTGGAATGAAAATAAATCCAGAATGTAGAAAGGATATACAAGTAAGGGAAGTAGAAGTGAATTAAAAGCAGAATCCATGTGGCCCTGTACAAAGTAGACTTGAAACTGACTCAAACGGGACGATGCCTGTGGCTCAGTGAGTAGGGTGCCAGCCCCATATACCAAGGGTGACGGGTTCAAACCCGTCCCCAGCCAAACTGCAACAAAAAATAGCCAGGCGTTATGGTGGGTGCCTGTGGTCCCAGTCACTTGGGAGGCTGAGGCAGGAGGATCGCCTAAACCCAGGAGCTGGACGTTCTTGTGAGTTGTGACACCATGGCGCTCTACAGAGGATGACAAAATGAGACTGTCTTTTTTTTTCTTTTTTGTAGAGACAGAGTCTCACTGTACCACCCTCGGGTAGAGTGCCGTGGTGTCACACGGCTCACAGCAACCTCCAACTCCTGGGCTTAAGCGATTCTCTTGCCTCAGCCTCCCGAGCAGCTGGGATTACAGGCGCCCGCCACAACGCCCGGCTATTTTTTGGTTGCAGTTTGGCCGGGCCCGGGTTTGAACCCGCCACCCTGGGCATATGGGGCCGGCGCCCTACTCACTGAGCCACAGGCGCCACCCGAGACTGTCTCTTAAAAAAAAAAAAAAAAGAAAGAAAAGAAACTGACTCAAAGGGATCCAAAGGTAAAGAATATGTATGCCTTCCTCTAGACTCCATGTGGCTTGGAACAAGACAACTTCATTCTTTTTGATCACCTACCAAACTGAAATGTCTTTCCACACCCTATCGTCCTGATGGATGGTTTACTGAAGAAAGCAAACTGAATTAAAGTTGAGTAAATACATTTTACGTTTTTAGACATAGGATCATTGATAGCAATCAAATATATCCTGTTTTTATTGATGGTGGACTTAACAAAGGTTATACCATTGATCTGGAAATTTATTTTGAGCAAAAGTTTAGAAATAATTAATTTTTGGAAAATAACAAGAAAGTGGGAGCTACAAGGAAACATAACATGTTCAGTAAAAATAAGTCATGAGAGACTAATTGATCATTTTATGATGGTATCACTAAAGTTCAAACACAGAGTTGTTTCCTAGGTTTAAAGATGTCTTCAAGGACCAAGGACACTTTGAACCTTTTATTCTACCATTTTATGGCATTCGTCTTTGGACTTTCTCTCATAAAAGGTAAGATAGTTGTTGCAGCAACGGATAACTCTACACAAAAAGCTCTGAGCTTGTCTTTAAGAAGTTTATGGAAAACCACTTCTTTTTTTAAGCTCCTTAGCCTGGAAGTCATGTTAACCACAACTAAACTCATTCCATGGGTCAGAGCTAGTTAGTTACTTTCTCTGTCCCCCTGCTGATACAGCGTGGGGTGGCCCTAAAAATGCTGAAATTCCAAATTGTAACCACAGGTTGAAGAAGGAAAGGCATGAGTAAGACAATCAAATAGTTTGATGGTGAAATGATTGCAATTCAAGAGATCTGATATGAAAGCATTATCCCCTCAGAGGGATATCACTAACAGTACATCTCAGGGTTTGTCAGCATTTTTGCTGATAACTTGTTTGAGGTCATAGGATAATATGTTAATCAAACTTTTAGATGTCTTGAAGTTGAGAGAAAGAACTAACATACCAGCAGAAAGCTCCAGGATCCTCCCCAAAATCTTAAATTGCAGGAATAATAGCTCAAATTTGGGATAAAATAATGGGAAATAAATAGCAACTTCTCTAATTAGGTCCACTTTTCAGTAGCATAATTTAATGTGTCAAATATCTATTTAGTTTTTATTATATTCAGGGCATTATGCTAGGCCAACTACAGAATATGTAAAATGAGATTAACAGCAGAACATGAAAAAAGCAGTGCTAGTTGATTGAAAAAAAATGAATTTTAATTAGTAGCATAGGATCGATTTTTTTCTCTCTCTCCCTATATATGTAAAATTGTTTGCATATATGTGTGTATATACACATATGTTTATATAAACATATTAGGTTCAATTAGAAGATTTACAATACACAGAAGACTCTATATCTTTGTTTTTTTGAGAATTTTGTCTTGGGTTCTTGGTACAATAGTTTAAAGAGAAAATTGACAATGGCCAAGATGATAAATTATTTGAAACAAACTCTATGCATTCATTCGTTCTTCATGTATTTATGACTGACTTTTCCTATGTTTCTTTTCAAAAAAGTAGGGTATGTGGACAAATAGTTATAGTATAAGGAAAAGCATAAGAAATGCTTTTAAAACATTAGAAGAGTGAGATTTCTTTCAGCAAAAGAGATAAGGAAAAGATTTGTAGGATGGGAGCTAATTTGAGTTATTCTTTTCAGATATAGACTAGGATACAGTCAAGAGGAATGAGAAGTGGGGCTGTATTTCAAGAAGGAGGTCAAAAACATTAAAACAGAGATATCAGTAGAAGTGTAAACTGTTTATCTGCAGCTAGAAAGACATGAAAAAAAAATAGGGGAAAAGGCCATTAATTTACTTTGAGATAAATTGCAAGAGATCCTTGATTCTGAGCTAAAATGTTAGAATTTTATTCAAGAAGGAAGCAATCAGCGAATATGTATTAAATTCTTACCATTTATATAACAGAGACTACAAAGGTTATAAAAGTGTTATGTGTATTCATATGAAGAATGGTAAAACAATGACTACAACAACAACAAACCTAGAGGTGTTAACCTATAGAAGAGAAAACTTATGAACTGAAGGATTATCATGGTGAGGAGGAATTAATCTTTTTTTTTTTTTTTTGGCCGGGGCTGGGTTTGAACCCACCACCTCCGGCATATGGGACCGGCGCCCTACTCCTTGAGCCACAGGCACGCCCGAGGAATTAATCTTAATCTTATGATTCTTTCCCCCCCCTCAAAGCTCCTTACACCATCCCATAGCTCTAAACTAGGACCCCAAGTTGGAAAATTGCTGGAAGGACATTTTGGAGGTGTAGAGTGAGGTTAGGGAAATTTCATTATCAAGAAAATTACCTTAAATGTGTAATAAATTCAGTGTGAAATTGTTTACGCCTAAATCTATGACCATTTTCCAGGATAATGTAGGAGAATTGAAACATCGTCTAGAGAGGGAGGAGTGAGATTTCCAAGATGTCTGCTCCAATGTAGAAGTACTGTCTACAACTTCTCAAAATTTTGCAAGTTTCCTTGTTTCCTCCTCCTTCTTAACAAAATATATGTCACCTTCAGGAAGTTTTGATTCACTTTAAGTTTACAAATTATTTTATACAAAGTGATTGCCTGAATATTAGCTATTAACTGAGAGAAAAGTCTGTAAAGAGTTTATAGAAATGTGAAAGGAAACCTTGACAGAATGGTCCCTGTGGTTTCTTTCCATTATCAATTTTAAAAAGTCAAAAACAAAACAGAAATATGGTATGCAAATCCAAGCTATATGAGACATTTGCAGGCTGGAAAACTAGCCAATGGAAATATGGTATGCAAATCTAAGCTACACAGACATTTACAGGCTGAAAAAATAGCAAATGGTTATCTTTTGGCAAACAATTTCATTGCCTCATTGTCCTCTTAATTTCAGTTAGTGAAAAGATACCATTCATTGCTACTCCAAATCAATATAAGCTCCGAATAACTCCTAAAGAATTACCTTAAAACAGGCCCCAGCTTATCCTACGATGTCTTAAATTTTCATTGTGTCACTGACGGATGTCCATAACTGGCATATATCTTGCTTATCAAATATTATTCCCCCAAACTCCTCAATGTAAGCTCTCCAAGAACGTCAAAGCTGCCTACCATTCGTATAATTTCATTTTGCCTCTCGACATTTTCTGGGAATATCCTTCCTCTCATTTTTTAACTCTAAAATCTACTTATTCTATAAGTTTTCCTGAAGTCTTTCTAACTAGTCTAGAACCTATGCCAGTTTGTTTGTTTGTTTGTTTATTTGACAGAATCTCACACTGCTGCTCTGGGTAGAGGGCTTGGCATCATCATAGCTCACAGCAACCTCAAACTCCTGGACTCAAGCCATCCTCCTGCCTCAGGTTTTCTATTTTTCGCAGAGATGAGGTCTCGCTCTTGCTCAGGCTTGTCTTAAAATTCCCAAGCTCAAGAAATCTGCCTGCCTCGACCTCCCAGAGTGAGCTACAACATCTGTTCTTTCTTTAATCTTGACACAGTAACTGTTTTCTATACTTCATATCTTGATAATTACATCTAAACTTATTCTACCCTCTGTTTTTTCCATATTGGTTTTATTTTTCTCCTCAGTGAGAATATATGGTCTACAAAGGCAGATGAAACACCATACGTTAATTTTGCATCCTTAGAACACGTAGATTAATACTAAGTGAATAGTTTAGGAGTACTTATGAAGTAGAGATGGACCAAATTGAATTTAATAAGGTATTTTCTTTGATTTAAAAATTATGATAAAAGTATTTTTTATTTTACATATTCTTATAAAATTATTAAAATTTTAAAACCCAGATTAGGGATTTTACTTGCTATATCTTTCCTCTATCATTTTTCGCCTTTATCTGGCATCATGGTGTGTCATCTTACTTTAGTTTTACTTTTAATGGTGGATTTCCTCATCAAAGAATAGAATACTGTCAAGAGGGAAGAGGGGTATGAGATATAATAAAGACAATTTATAAACAGTGCCACTTTCTTTAACTGTTAAAGATATTAGTAACACGCTCGCTTATTTTTTCAACTATGAAAACTATCAAAGGGATCTTTTTGTATATGTTTACAAACTGAATATACAACTTTCTAAAGAGTTTATGTCAGGGAAACATTTTCAAGTCATATAATGCAAATCAGTAATTTGGATCCGATTTTTTTTTTTTTGATCTGATTTTTGAAATTAAGCTTTCATGAATTTAAACTTGGTGCCATTACATAATTGTTATTTCAAACTCAATGGCAGACCATGAACTTACAGAGATTAAACGTCATCTTAATAACCTTATTTTCCTGAATAATAGATACCTAATATATAACATCCACAGAAGATGTTTTATTACGTGACTAGAATTTATTGTCTTCACCATTGTTCCACTTGCTTTCTAGGTTACGTTCTGTTTTCTTCCATCGCCTGTTTGTCTTTCTATTACTGGTTTTCTATTTGCTTCCCTATCAGGAAAAAGAAAATCACCTGTGAAAAAGGTCTTGACTACTTTAAAAATCAGATTCTTAGGTGCTTCTGCTATTTCTAGTAATATTATCTACCTTGACTAGGAATTCCCTGGGGACAATGATGCAGATCTCATTCATTGTTGTTGCCTTTCTAGCTTTTAGTGTAGTATCAGGCACAGATCAGGAGCTATCCGATAGTACAAAATGAAATAAATATTAAACAGACATTTTCCCTACATTATCATTGAGAAGTAGTAATCAATAGTGTTACTACTTTTACAAGCAGTTTCATATAGTTGGGAGTCTATCCCTGAAAGGCATATGCTTCCAGGAAGCACTTTGGACTCAGAGAGGATTTTGGATTAAATCCCTGGGTAGCCAGGCGCAGTGGCTCTCACCCATAATCCCAGCAATCCGAGAAGCTGAGGCAGGAGGATTGCTTGATGCCAGGAGTTTGAGACTAACCCGGACACTATAACCAGACTCTGTCTCTACAAAAAAATTAACAAATATTAGCCGGCCCAGTGACATGTAGTCCTAGTACTTTGCAAGGCTGAGGCAGGAGGATTGCTTGAGCCCAGGAGTCTGAGGCTGCAGTGAGCTATGATCTCATCACTGCATGCCAGCCTAGGTAGCAGAAAAACAGCCCTGGCTGACACTACAACCTGTGTGACACTGCTGCACAAGTGACCTAACTTTTAAAGTTGCAGTTTCTTCAACTGTAAGATTAGGCTAATAAGAGCATGAACTTCATAGGATAGTGATAAATATTAAATGAAGCAACACATGCAAAGCAGGTCATGCTAATGGATCACTAAATATTAACTATTGCTACTACTGTGTGCTGCCTGGTAAACGGAAACACTATACAGAGAGGATATCACACGTGAACAAATCATCTACTATCTTTGTACTTTGTCTACTTCAATGATCAAAGTTTGGCCAAAGATTTTTACTAACATAATAAATAACTTCATCTATCTCAGCTTCATTAGATTTCATCCTATTAATCTCTGTCTTGCAACATACTAATAGCAGTAGGAATAAACATACTAATAGTAGTAGGAACAAACAACTTATCAAGCAACTAATATATATCAACCATCATGTTAAACACTTTTTGGGCATATTGTCTTTGAATCCTTGCAATATTTTACGGGATAATCCATATGATTATCCCAATTATACAGATGATGATGTTTATAATTTCTTATAATATCTAGTGGTTTTATCTTTAGCCTAAATCACATGCAGAAACTTATTTATATAATTTTATGGTTATTTCTTTAACCTTTTTCTCACCAAAAACTTTATAAATTCCTAAAGAGTCTAGACCATTCCTTTAAATAAAATCATCGTATTCCTAGAGCTTTGCATGGTTCTCAGCACTTATTAAGAATTCAATATATTTGTATTGAGTTACTGAATGAAATAAGAATAGATCCAAGATGACATAGTATTAAAGGGGTGAAGCACTGGGGTTCAAACCCGGAGCCGTCTGACTCTACACCTGTGCCTGTTGCTATTGTAGCTGTGCTTACCTATCTCCCTGGCCGCTACTTCCCAGTCTCTTCTGTAGCTCCTTGCGTCCATCCTTCTTTCACTGGTGTTTCCCCAGGGTCTGTCTGGTCTTAGTTTCCGCTCTCTTACTCACTAGGACCCTCCTCAAGTTCCTCGGCCTCAGTTATGGCCACATTCTGATGACTCTCCTGTCTCTATCTCTAGCCCTAGCTTCTCTTTGGGGCACCGGATTTCTAAATCTAAAATGCCTGACATCTTTTTTGATTCTTTATTTCATATCAGCCTAATTGTAATCATGTTACCTTCTCCTGACAGAATGGTCCCTACATGACCCAGAAACTCCTTCCCTTTCTAGCTACTAAAACTATCTCTCCTTCTAAATCCTCCATGCCACTACCTTAGTTCAACCTCTTATTATTTCTTTCACCATTGACTGTGTTGCCATTCCGTCCATAGACTTCCAAATTTCTATCACTACTCATTTTTACCAGCTGTTCTCACAGGTAATCGGTGAATAACTATGTTTCCTAAATTCAGCGGCCTCTTGAGGTCTTGGAAGACTTTGTAGAGTATGGCTGTCTCCTGCCTAGAACTACTGTCCTATTTCATTTAGAACATTGTATTTTAGGGTCTTTTTGGTAGCAGCGTAGAGTGAAAAACTTCATAAAATTAGTTTCTCAAACTCTAATCTTATTACAATCCACCCCTTTAGTTTTAAATGAGTATATTCTTTCTAAAATGCGAATATGGCTAGACCAATCCCTTATTTAACATTTAGAAGTGATATTTGCTTTGCTTTATTTTCAAATTTTTTACAGTAAGCATATATTGATTTTATAATCATGATGAAAGAAATAAATCCATTAGTGACTTATGCAAACCTTCAAAATAAAGTTCAAGTTTCTTAGCAGAACAATGATCCTCTCATGTTCTGCCTTCTGTCCTTTTCTTTATTTTTGCCTGGTAGGCTTCCAGGCACAAGGAATTTTTTAGTTCTTGGATAGTGACAGATCCTTGTACACATCTGTATCTTTATACCTTCTGCTACCTCTTGATACATTTCCATGTTTTTCTGCTAAATTCATGGGGGTTTATTCTTCAAAACTTAGGTCTAGACTCAGTTCACTACTGAATCCTCCGTAAACCTTTCCTAATGCTTCAGTATCAATTAAATTCCCCTCATCTGTGTCCCCACAGAATCCTTTTAGGATCTTTATCAGGACACTTTCCAGGTTCAATTCCATCTATTTCTCCACAAGACTTTGTCTATTCGCTCCCCCCAAATACGCTGTTATTTAATTAGGTGATATGCCATTTATCTTCATACCTATGCATATTTGGTATTCCATAGTTTTTCACTGAATGACTATACACTTTTTTTGTCCCTGACCATAAGGCAAGATGCCTTAGCCCTTATCTATAAGAATTTCCACATTTTATCTCATAGCAACCGCTTATAAAGATACAATATAGTAAGAATACTTATATTGAAATGGAGTATAAAATTAACATAATTGAAGCTGATTAGCAATGACTACTTTCTCTCAATGTCGGTTTTCCCCAATGACCTTAAAATTTAAGGGCATTGAGTGAATTTAAGAAATCTCTAAAGAATATTATTTTTGATAACTGAACAGACATTACCAAAAAGTAAGTCTGCAGTGCTTTACATATCAAATAATGTATAGATGCTGAATGAAAAAATGAGTGGTTTGGCTTTGGTAAATATGCAATTTATCAAATATCGAAAGACTAAATTTAGCTTATAAATATGCTCAAAAACCAGTGTTCAAATCCTTGGACAGAAAACAAATGAAATTTTAAATTTCCTATAATTTTAAGAAACTTCTCAGTTCTTAGATTTCCTTGGTTGGGAGAGGATTTAAAATTTCCCCAAATGGGAAAAAAATTCATACTAAAATTTTATAAAGTCTTTTTATCTCACTCATTCTAAAATTTCAGAACATGAATACTAAAGGAATTAACATTCCATTATTCAGGATTTTTCAGAAATACCATGTTGATACACTTAAATGTAACTTAATGTTAGTCAAATTTGAAACTGTCCCAGTTATGGCCTGATATATTAAAGTTCAAATTTTTTTTCTATTTTTCAAGACCCTTCTCCTTGTGCTAGGCCTGATTTTGTATACAAGGAAAAATCCATGAAAACTAAATTATTTCTGCATGCTTTACATACATTAATGTGTTTGGCTGTGAATACAACCACACTGATATGCTATCTATTGCAAATACATTAAGTGCTTATTGGTTAAAGGACATTGTAGAACTGGAGCCAGTTTCACAGGTGTACAGCCTGTGCAATCCCAAATGACTGAGCATTCAGAAGGCCCTTCACTTGGTTTATGCTTTGCTATTGCTGTCTTGAAATTCTCAATTTTGAGAGCAGGGGTTCTAGATTTTCATTTTGTCTAGGGCCCCACAAGTGATGTAGGCAATGGTATATAAAATTACATTATCCTTTTAATCTTCTACAAATTGTCAGTGTGTGCATGGCTAAAATGCCAATTTCTAAACAGCTACCCACGAACAGCAAAACTAGAGTCATAGCTGTCTGACAGTCTCCACTGGCCCAGCTTTGCTGTCAGGAGCAGTATGCAGGTTAAAAGAGAAAGATTTCTCCTAAGTGTCAATCTCTCCTGCTGGCTCAAGAGAACAAAGCTGGCAGGCAGAGTGAATCAGATAGCATACTGTGTGCGCCCAAGCTTCAGAATACAGTAAAGCCGATAGGTCTAATTTCAGCTTTACAGCCTTGGTCATGTCCCTTTAAGTTTACTAAGTCGGATATACCTGTAAGCAAGCAGTTTAATGTTTTTGTGATCTTGCTGCTATGAAAGTATTTAATAATAAGCCTCAGAAGTTGGGAGGTAAGAAGGAAATCTATGATGTCTAATGCCAAGGTGGTGTTCAATGTGTTGAAAGTTGATTAAATTTCCTTTCAACACCCCTTGAAACTAACATTTTGCTACCGCTTAAATTTCTTTTCCCCCCTACAAACTGTTTTTTTCCTACCCATGATTTAGAGTGATATACAGCAAAGTGGTGGCTATGAATTGGCTCAAAATGATTCTAGGGGTAATGAGCAGGGATTGCAAAAAGTCTGCTCCTGTTCATTTAAGGGAAGCAAAGCTAACTTTATCCCACAACTGCATGCCGAGGCAAGGTCAAAGATTTGAGACTGCTCAAATAGTGCCATCCAAATTTTATCAGTTTGAAGTAATAACCAGGTTCCAGAATCCCATAGATTGATAAAAGAAAAATATATTTAAATAGATTAGTGCATTCTCAGCTATCAGTTGCAAAATTGCTTGCTATATTCACATGCTTCCATTTTTAAAGTTACATCTGTTTCAATAGAGCTAGTCTAAATTTGAAAATTAAGAAATACAGCATACTTCTATATTTTGTATCTCCCATATCTGATTTTTAAAAGAAGATTGTTATTTCCATATGTATCTCGATCGTAGAAAAATTTGAAGCCAGGCCTGAGTCTCATAAATGTCACTGGTGGAGTATTTGTTAACACATGTCCTGTAGAGTCTTACAATTATTATTTGAATGCTCAAATAATACAAAACAGAATATCTTGTAAGATATTAACTACCTACCCTGTTTCCCCAAAAATAAGACAGTGTCTTATTTTAAGGTGTGCTCCCAAAGATGCACTAGGTCTTATTTTCAGGGGACGTCTTATCTTTCCTGTAAGTAGGTCTTATTTTCGGAGGATGTCTTATTTTCGGGGAAACAGGGTATTTTCTTTTGCTTTTGAGACCAGCCCAGTGGTTTAACATTATTCAACTCCATATCTCCCTTTCGTAACAGATATTTTAAAATGGCATTCTGTGCAGGAAACATAGGGAAGTAAAAGAGCAGAACAACCATGTGGATACTATAATTTAAAAAATAGGATAAGTACTAATGAGCAGGATTTATTTATATGTGAAAAGAGAAAGTGGGAAAGGAAGTTAATTGAAATGAATTTATGCAAGGATAATGTCCCTCTAAAAAGTATGGCATTCTTTTAAAATAATTCCCTGTCTTAAAGCACTGGATAGTTTGGGCCCAGTGGCTCAATACTGAAATTCCAGAATTTTGGGACACCAATATGGGAGGATTGCTGAGGGCCAGGGGTTCAAGACCAGCCTGGGTAATACAGCAAAACCCTGTTTCTAAAACATACACACACACACACAACACACACTGTGTGTCAAATATTCACACAATATTTACCTTGTGTGAATATTTAACACTCAAGTGTTAAGTATCATCTACCTTGAATTCCCACATGTCAAGGTATATAGTCAGATTCTATGAGATCTCTAGTGTTTGACAGGTAATGGAGGATAGAGGAGAGGCTGGAGTAAGAAGTCCTGATAATATAAAGCCACATGGTAGACCACCATGAGCAACATCAAAGTAAGAAAACTTTTCTGTGGAAAACCTTTGGCCACGTAAGAGTAAGTAAATAAATCCACTACGCAATCTCCCCAATATGTCTTATCATTGTACATACATGAATTTAAATGTAAATTCGTTATAACACACTTACAGCCTTTATGGATGCCATACCTACATTTCATGCATGTCTGCTATTTAATAATGTTTTCTTATAATACTCTTTAAAGAGCCTCCAAGTGTATCATGTCTATATGTGGCAACTACAACATAAGAATGATACAAATGAAGACTGGTGACTCAAATACCATGAGCATCATAACCGTAGATGACAAGATCTCCAAATACCAGGAAGAACTCTTGATAAAATTACAAACTAAACAAAGTAAAACGTTTCTTACCGATTTTCACCATAATACATTTCTGGAAAATTCAGTCAATGTAAATAAAAACTGTCTACATTCCAAACGATGACAAATTCTCAGATAATCATAAATAGTTTATTTTCTCTATATAGATTTCTTACAGTACATTTAAAATTGGTGAAAAAGGTGGATGATATGCTTCGTAGTGTGGGACTGTCCTAGTCACTGAAGGCATATAACATTCTGGTCCACATATTTATATGACCATATTGACCCTTCCCCAATCATTGTGGTACAACCATAATGCAAATTTCAAAAATGTACCCTGGTGCAGTGGTCCATGGACCAGGGGAGAGGAAAGGATTAGATTCTAAAAGGTGCCCGTAACCTCGATCCCCCTCATGGACAGTTTCCAGCAGGATCTGATTCTGCAGCTGATGTGACAGGAAGTGGAGCTCAGGTGGTGATGTGAGCAATGAGCAGGGGCTATAAATACAGTGAAGCTTCCCTCGGACCATCCTCTGCTCACCTCCTGCTATGCAGCCTGGTCCCTAGAGGGCCACAGGCTGGTTGGGGTTGGGACTGCAACCCTAGAGGGAAATCTTACCTTCAGCAAGAAGACTAGGCTCCCATCTATGTTTCTTTTCAGTAGTTTTGTGATAAATGATGTAGCTTTACTTTCTAGTTTAAGGTGGACTCAAATTTGTTCTGATTTTTATAGGAATTAATAGGGTATTTGTTCACTTATGAAAATCTGATTTTATAGCTAATGACTATAAGGAATTTTAAGTTGGGGATGATAATACAAACTTATACACGATCTGAGGTAACACATTAATTGGCTCAACAGTATGATTTCAAGTCAAAGAGAGTTGGTTCAAGTCTCATTGGGGTTTTTTACTAGTTGTGTGACCTCGTACAAAATACTTAACCTTTCTAATCTTTCATCATTTCATCTGGAAAGTGAAGATAATTGTCATACCTTACATCGTTATGTTTTAAAGAGGCAATGCAACTTTTTCAAAATTTACTTAACAATTAACCAATGTTATCTACTGTTTGGATTCTTATAAAAACAGTTTTGGATTTGGGCCATGTATTTCTTGACTTTTGGTTTATTTAAAAAAATCAAAGGATATTAAACAACATTAAAAATTGTAGGTCCCATCAAAAGACGTAATTCAAAAACATAGGTAAAATATACATTATAACAAATGTGATAGGAAATGTGGGAGACATGAATGAGCTATTTTTCCATCACAGAAATAATTATGAATTTCATATAGTAAAGTCTTTGCTTTTCCTTTCAGTATTGTGAAAACATTTGATACTACAAACTTTTTTTTTTTTTTCTGAGACAGAGTCTCACTATGTCGCCCTTAGTAGAGTGCCAAGGTGTCACAGCTCACAACCTCAAACTCTTAGGCTTAAGCAATTCTTGTTTTTTTTTTTTTTTTTTTTTTGTAGAGACAGAGTTTCACTTTATTGCCCTCTGTAGAGTGTCGTGGCATCACACAGCTCACAGCAACCTCCAACTCCTTGGCTTAGGCGATTCTCCTGCCTCAGCCTCCTGAGTAGCTGGGACTACAGGCACCCACCACAACGCCCGGCTATTTTTTTGTTGCAGTTTGGCCGGGGCTGGGTTTGAACCCTCCACCCTCGGCATATGGGGCCGGCGCCCTGCTCACTGAGCCACAGGCGCTGCCTGGCTTAAGCGATTCTTTTGCTTCAGCCTCCCAAGTAGCTTGGACTATAGGTGCCCACCACAATGCCCAGCTATTTTTGTTGTTGTTGTTGTTGCAGTTGTCATTGTTGTTTTAGCTGACCCGGGCCAGGTTCGAACCCTCCAGCCTCTGTGTATGTGGATGGTGCTGTAACCACTGTGCTACGGGCTCTGAGCCATTCTACAAACTCTTGAGAGGTACCCCAGCTGCTCACAGTTGCAGTTTTTCTGTCTTTATCTCAATACCAAGTATCATTGTGTCTAGTCAATGGTTAAAAGATTTTCAAAGCTAGGAAAGTTATCTTAGCTTCCCCAAAGCCTAGTTAGTATTTTAAAAACATTTTGTGAGTTAGTTTGAACACACTTTTTTCCTCTTCTTTAAACATCTCAAGCATCTAAACCAAACTCAACTTATAAATGTTCCCAGGATAAAGACATGGCACACGTATTACTTTAGAGACTTACGTTAACATATTCACATATAATGTGTGAATCTGCCATTGTTTTCTTTTTAGCCTAGTATATCTAAAGACTTAACTTCACAGTCAAGAGCCATTTTGGAGGGTGCAAGTGAGTAAACAAAATAAATTTCCTCCATTAGAGCTGTGATTTAGGGGCAGTCTTCTTTCTCCTAGCCTTCTGGTCTGCCCTTTATTCACTACAGAGCAGTGGGGCCTTGGGTTGTTCGATATTTAAATCTTAAGCATTGGTAATATGGTTAGTAATGTATCCTTTTAAACAAAATCTATTACAATAACATTTGAGCATTGTGTCAGGACCTTTGCTCTGTAATCGCTAAAACTACAAATGTAGTTTAAAAACCTCATTCTTTTCAGTGTGCCAATAATCCTCACAACTCTACCACTTTACGTGATTAGTGATTAGACTGGGAATAATATAACCAAAATTAACTGCATATTAATTTAAGCAAGTTGCTTTTACATAGATATATCTCTTGGCAGGTATGGAACTTGTTTTTTTTTTTTTTTTTACTATAAAGGGGATTATTGAAAGGATTCTGCAGATTGATTTCCTAGTCTCTCTTTTTGACCAAGTGAAGGACCTGCTGGATCAAACAGTATCTTTGTTTCACCTGCACTAGCATCTTGCCTCATGTCCAGGGCATGTGCCAGTTGCTAACTTTCCTTTTTCTCAGCCTTTGTTCTCCATTCCTCTCCACTCTGGCCTTATTCTTTATCATCTGCTTTTTTCCCTCATAGCTCATTTCACCACCTAGAAACATATATTAACTTATTTGCCTGTTTATTGTCTGTGTTCAATAGAAAAATAAGCTTCTTCGTGATAAGGGCTTTGTCTAACCTGTGACTAGAAAACAGAACAAACAAACACAGCAAATGCTTGTGGAAGGAATAAATGAAGCAAAGGCTTTCCTTGATTTCTATTAATGAAATCGATTTATGAGAGACTCCTTTGTTGCTATTGTTGCACGTAGTCTAGTCTAAAATTATACTTAGCTGTAGAATAGTAGATCACATTAGGGACGAACGGGGGAGCAGAATCACTATGTTGCTTAACTCATGTGGAAATCTGGGAACCAGGGAATCTTAGGAGACTAAATGAAGTTAATCCTTAGGAATTTTCAGCATCGTCTTTCTGTATCCCAAAGACAAAGCCCAGAAACCCCAGAAAACCAACACATTCACATCTATATTTCCATCAACTGACTTTCTTAAACAGTAATGTCAATCTATGTATAACCAAAGGTATCCCCTTTATTTGCAGCTTACCTCTGACCACATAGACACCAAGTGTCTCCCAGAGTAACTAAGGAATAGATAGTTATTTTCCTCACTATCAGTTTGGCTGCCACCTACAGTCCCAAGTCCTTAAAGACTGTCAGAGAAAAACTAAATCATGAATACTAGCTCCCACGTGGAATAACGGAGATGTTAATAGGTGACCAGAGAACATAAGTCACATGTCTCAGAACATGGTACCTTACAATTGCAATAAAATACTGTCAAAATCGACTAATGCTTTTGGTAAGGTAACCATATTTCCCCAAGAGGTCCAGAGATGCATAATTGCATAAGCACCTACATAACTTACATAAATCTGCATACTGTACTCAAAACTCCTCTGACCTTGACCTGTGTGAAATAAAATAAATAATAAAATCTTACAGTGGTTGCAGTCAAGCCAATATTCAGAAATTCTAAAAGACATCAGGATTGTAAGGGTTAGTAGAACAATGGGCTAATTTTCTTGATTTTATTTCTGACATTAAGGATAGTTCCAGAGTGAGTCCGAGAGCACAGCTAGAAAGAAATGGAATCAAAATGAAGAGTGCTCCTGAAAACAGTTATGTCTGCTAATGCTAATGTATTGAACACTTAATTGGCTTATGGCACCATACTAGCTCCCCTAAGAATTGCTTTTGAGATCCTAGAAGGTATCGAAGTAGAATTCTGTCTCCACATGGAGTGTTGGTGCCAGAATCTTTATGCAAATGAACTGCTCTTTCTATTTTCCATTGCCTTTCCTCTATTCTAAATGATACTAACATTTATACTTAATTCAGAAAAGCATGCTTCAGTTGAAAGTTCTTATTTTATTGAAGTTTAGAAAAATTTACTAGTCTATAATTCTGAGGCTCATAATTTCCCTTCACACAAGATATAGGTGAATATATAAAAACCCCTGCAGATTTTTCCCTTTGTTTAAATAATATCCTGTAATCCAAGCCAATATACTTTACAATAGTGTGTTAAAAGCAAATAGGAAAGCAGTTTAGCTGGAAATTAAGGTTCTTCCATCAGCATTTCTACTCACTGTGGATATTTTCTGATACAAAGCTTTGGTCTCTCCTTTCATGATGTTATTCTGCAGTAGTAAAGCAAGTAACCACAGCCTCATAATGCTAAGCACTCCAGTGGGAAACACAAACAGAGTGCATAAACCAAAGTATTCATTTCATGAGGTTTTATTAAAAGGCTTCACCTCTAAATTGAGCTGTCATACACTGTTGGGAAACTTTTTACCACAGTTTATTTTAACTATGTAAAACATGAAAGGAATGGAATTTCTTCAGCTTTTCATGTAATGGGCATGACCTCTCTTACACACCACAAACAATCTATACCACATTTAATCAAATTGGCTGGAGAATAGAATCAGCCCATATGTTTTCCCAATTTCTAAAATGACCCCAACCTCGTTAGCATGCTGTAGATTTTCATGTATACCCAGCAAGCTCTTTAGCCTTCTTACTGAGAAACTATACTGCCTGATGAAAAGATATCCTTCAGATGAGAAGGACATTGTGTAATTTATAAATCATTCATTGGTGACACAGCTTTATACAGTATTTCAAGGAATTGCATTAACTGCTTTTGCAGTTTCCTCAAATGTTGCTTTCAGTTGACGGTGTCATAGGTCACTACCGATTTTTTCCTTATGTAAGCAATACCAACTTCCTATTAAAAATACTAATTTCCACCCTACTACAGTAGCTTTTGAAGTGGCATGTATATTAAAAAAAAATCAAGTTGTTTTGAAATATTAAAGGAATATATTTAACTGAAGGGTTTTCAGACAGGTTGTTTTTCTGTATTCCTGATGACAGAAAGATTTTAGCCTACAAAGTCAATAGTAAATTTTATTAAAGTCATTATTTTCCTGTTACAGGCCTCATGCTTTAAATAAGCTACAGCTGACAATGCTGTCTTACATATTGTCATACTGTAAAATGTCCCCTCTTTATTACCGCAGGGACAACTCATTTAGAACTTTGAAAGTGTTTTCACATTAGAGTTGCTCATTTGCAGAGCTGGCCTATGGCTGTGTTTAAAGAATGTGGTTGATACTTCCATTTTTCTGTAAATATTCTAGGGAAAAATATAAACTTGCCAACACAACATTTCTTATATAAAAATTAATGCCTCTTCTTCACAGATAAAATAGATCTCAATCTTTCCATATTAATGTGCTCTGACTACTTGTGACATTATTTTTCCCACTAGCCCATTGAGTAAAAGTAAGAGCAAAGCACTTGATATGTATATGACATGTTTTGTTTCAGGAAGTTTTATTTTCCCCCAAAATTGTAATCTTGAATGAAAAGCCCACCTCCTCCTCACCATCTTCTATCAACATTATCTTGATTGTAAGAATGTGTGGTAGCCAGAAATCCAATAATCATCCAGAAAACATTTTCATCAAAGTTGGCTGCACTATGTTTATTATTTTGGATCCATGATATAGCATCCCAATTTGTGCCCATTTTACGCTCTATATAATATACATCTTATCACACCATTCTTTAGCATATATTGCTTAATTTAAAAATAAATTATTCTTTTCTCTCTCACACGCATCTAAACCCCTCTACCTATCCACATATGTGACTATGAAGCAGACAGAAACAATTAGGAAAAAAATGACTTGCCTTACATATGAAGTCAGATGTAACCAATGCCACTAAATCCACATATATCTCCCAAACTCTTTTGTATTTTAAGATATTTCTTCACAGTGCCTCTCTATTTTCAGGACTATGAAAACCAGATGAACGTTTACCTTAAAATCTTTAAAATCACATGGCCATAATTTCTGGACTGTCCTTTCTTCCCTTGGAGGAAAGAGCAGAGTAAGAGAGGCCAGGTGCACAGTTTACTCTAGAAATAGATATGACTGGTTCTCTCCTGCACCCTCCCAATCTGGCATCATTTTATTTGAGCTCATGCTACACTGAGACCCAAAGGAAAAATGAGAAGATGTTTATAAACCCTTGTCCTAGACTAAGAAAGACTTGATCAATGGCAAGGCTTTGATTTCAAACCCAGTTATGCCTGTTCGATCTTTGGAGTGATCTTTGCTACTGATCCGTGCTTATATTCAGATCTTGTTGGTTTCTATTTCTGTAGCCTTTCAGACTAAGTGAAATAGAGTAGAGACCATAAAATTATCTCTCTTGAAGAGATAAAATAATTCACTTTAATAATATACTGCAAGTAAATAGCTTATATGACATCCCTATACAAGGAGAAATATTCCTTTGTGTTTGTTTTAGAAATATTCTTTACTTAACAAACATTTGCAGTTTGTTCCTGGTTGAGTTCTCCTGTGTAATAATACAGCTAAGCTATGTTTGGCTATATTGTATTTAAATCACTCACAACCCCCCCATACATATATATATACACACATCCTATGTACACACATGCGCATACACCCAACACATGACATATTCAATAACAATCTTGAATTTTCTCCACATCCCTTCTGTGTATCTTAGAATCCCATCAAACTCACAACCACTGGAGTTTCTTATAACATGTCATATGAACTTTGATAGTATCAAAATGCCTGATTTGTGATGTGTGTGTTACTGTTCACTTGAAAGTGATTTCACTACCTTTTCTTATCAACGGAAAACTTTCAAGATATTTAAAAGCCATGCCTTTAAATCTTCTGGGTGCAATAAAGCAAAAATGGCAGGTGGTTATATGAAAGTGGTAGAATGTATTTAAAGGAAATCACTCATAGGGAAAAAGTGTAACATTGTTTAGGCTCCATTTATATACTTTCTATTGGGAAGAATGTGTTTTGGAGTGATGTGAGAGTCTTGCCATTTGCTCAATGAGAACATTAGCTGCTTTACAGAGCAATGTTGTTATTTTTGTGAAAGACAGAGAAATGAAACACTGGAAAACCTTCCTAGCAATTAGAGGAGCTGAGTTCAGCAATGATAAATAAAGAGGCCAGCAGGCTAAACTTAAAACCACTAATTCCTTAAATAGAGAAGATTAAAATTCTTTACCATTAGGCAACCTTTTTGAGGAAAAGAGGAGACAGAACCTAACGTTTATGAAGCAAGACTTCTGGTTAATTAAGGAAAAGGAAAGAAACAGACTGTACTTGCTATTCGGGGCAGGCTATCAAACATGACTAACGCATACTTGTTAAAGGACAGTGAGATGATATTTTCGAATTTGGGGGGCAAGAGGTGAATATTCTCAATATAGGTCACAGAGACAAGTCTCTAAAACCTGTTTCTGTGAGAAGTTAGGTTCAGAACCAAACTAAACAAATAATAAGATTTGCATCCTTTTTAGTCATAGTCTCCATTTTGCTTCTTTATGAAGAGTAGCTGACATGCCCTGGCATTCACTATGTCACCTGACAGCTGTGAACCTTGAAAAGTCCACATGCCATCAAGAGGAAGCTTTTATAACTACACAAATTAAATGTAAAACTTCTCAAAACTTACTGCCCCCTAAAACAGAAATTACTTATCTTTAAGACTATAGTCATAATTGCTCGAAAAGTGTTAGAGTGAAACTAATGAATAATTCAGAAAGAAATAATTGATTTTCAACATAGGCCCTAAGCTATGTCTATAGAAAAGAGGAAACAGGTGAAATGGAAAGTGGGTGATGCACTGTCACTATGGGACAGGTCCTTAGAATTCCAGAGGGGGAGAGGAAACCCTCCCATTTTTCCTATGAAGAATTGAGGTCCCAACTGGAAGAATGACTTGCCTCCCTTCTTGGTAACTATGGACAAGAGAGTGGATGGGAAAAGTTTCTTGATGTACTTGAACCTCCACTTTGGCTGTGAAATGGCAGGTATTAATTAAGTCTTCCCCATGATTGTTGTTTCAGTCTAAGTGCATTGTTAACGTGAGAAAGTAGACATAGTACGAGAGGCAGAAGTGGAAGATTGGAAAGAATAGAAAACCTAGAGATGAATTTAGCCACCTATCACCATCTGATCTTTGTTAAACCAAAAAAAAAAAGCGTACACTGGTAAAAAAGAATCACTATTTTTAAAATGGTGCTGAAAGAACTGGTTAGCCACAGTTCTCAAGTCTTCTTAAGAAGACTAAAACTGGACCTGCATCTCTCACCACTTATAAAAATTGACTCTCATTAGATAAAAGATTTAAATGTATGATATGAAATGACCAATTCTAGAAGAAAGTATGGGAAAAACTCTTAACAATATTGGCCTGGAAAAAGATTTTATGAAGATCTCCTTCATAATTGCAGTAACACCAAAAATAAATGAATGGGATATGATCAAACTAAAAAGCTTCTGCACAGCTAAGGTTACAACAATTAGAGCATACGGACAACCTTTAGAATGGGAAAATATGTTTGCATGCTATGAATCTGACGAAGGGCTGATAACTAGAATCTATAGAGAACTCAAACTAATCAACAAGAAAAGAGCAAACAATCCCATTTATAAGTGGGCAAGAGACATGAACAGAGTGGTCTCTGAAGAAGATGAATGGCCAACAAACACATGGAAAAATGCTCATCGTCACTAATCACCAGAGAAATGCAAATCAAAACCACCCTGATGCATACTCATACAAAAACATGGAAACTAAATAACATCATGCTGAATGATAGCTGGGTCATAGATGAGATTAAGAAGGAAATTACCAAATTTTTGGAACAAAATGGATAATGAAGACACAAACTATCAGAACCTCTGGGATAACATAAAGACAGTCCTAAGAGGGAAATTTATAGTGTTGCTAGACTTCCTCAAAAGAACAGAAAAAGAGGAAGTCAACAACTTAATGGGACATCTCAAGTAACTGGAAAAGAAGAACATTCCAACCCTAAACCCAGCAGAAGAAAAGAAATAACTAAAATTAGAGCAGAACTAAATGAAATCGAAAAGAAAAGAATCATACAACAGATCAACCAATCAAAAACTTGGTTTTTTGAAAGGGTCAATAAAATAAAAATTTGGCTCACCTAACCAGAAGTAGAAGAGTAAAATCCCTAATTTCATCAATCAAAAACGATAAAGGCCAAATAACACAGACTCCTCAGAAATTCAACAAATCCTTAATGAATATTACATAAAACTATTCTCAGAAGTATGAAAATATGAAGAAAATAGATCAATACTTGGAAACATGCCACCCTCCTAGACTTAGCCAGAAAGAAGTGAAAACGTTGAACAAGCCTGTAACAAGTTCTGAAATATCATCAACTTTAAGAAATCTCCCCAAAACGAAAAGCCTGGGACCAGATGGCTTCACATCAGAATTGTATCAAACCTTTAAAGAGGGACTAGTACCTATATTACTTAACCTTTTCCAAAACATAGAAAAAGAAGGACTACTTCCCAACACATTCTATGAAGCAAATATCACCCTGACACCCAAACCAGGAAAAGACCCAACAAGAAAAGAAAATCATAGACCAATATCTCTAATGAATATTGATGTAAAAATATTCAATAAGATCCTAACGAACAGAATCCAACAACACATCAAACAAATTATATATCACCACCAGGTGGGTTTCATCCCAGGGTCCCAAGGATGGTTCAATATATGTAAATCCATAAATATAATACATCACATAAACAAATTAAAAAACAAAGACCATATGCTTCTCTCAATTGATGCAGAAAAAGCTTTTGATAATATCCAGCATCCTTTCTTGATCAGAATGCTTAAGAAAATAGGTATAGAAGGAACATTTCTTAAACTGATAGAGGCCGTCTACAGCAAACCCACAGCCAATGTCATATTGAATGGAGTAAAATTGAAATCATTTACACACAGATCAGGGACCAGGCAAGGATGCCCACTGTCTCCACTGCTTTTTAACATTGTAATAGAAGTCTTAGCCACCACAATCAGGCAATCGAGGGGATCCAAATAGGACCAGAGGAGATCAAACTGTCACTCTTCGCAGACGATATGATTATATATCTGGAAAACCCCAAGGAATCAACTACAAAACTCTTAGAAGTGATCAAGGAATACAGCAACGTCTCAGGATACAAAACTAACACTCATAAATCTGTAGCCTTTATATATACCAACAATAGTCAAGGGGAAAAAACAATCAAGGACTCTCTTCCCTTTACAACAGTGCCAAAGAAGATGAAATATCTGGGAGTGTATCTAACTAAGGACATGAAATATCTCTATAAAGAGAACTATGAAACACTGAGAAAAGAAATAGCTGAAGATGTTAACAAATGGAAAAATATACCATGCTCATAACTGGGAAGAATCAACATTCTTAAAATGTCTATACTACCTAAAGCAATCTACACATTTAATGAGATCCCTATTAAAGCACCACTGTTATACTTTAAAGACCTGGAAAAATTAGTACTTAGTTTTATATGGAAACAGAAAACAACCTCAAATAGCGAAGACATT
Organism: Nycticebus coucang; assembly: GCF_027406575.1. Classification (NCBI taxonomy): domain Eukaryota; kingdom Metazoa; phylum Chordata; class Mammalia; order Primates; family Lorisidae; genus Nycticebus; species Nycticebus coucang. The sequence goes on along the minus strand of NC_069791.1, from coordinate 42,610,334 downwards.
ACTCAGAAATAAAAACAAATCGGGAGGAATCATGCTTCCAGACTTCAGACTATATCAGAAATCAATAGTGATCAAAACAGCATGTACTGGGACAAAAATAGAAAGGTAGATGTATGGAACAGAATTGAAGACCAACAGATGAACCCAGACACTTATCATCATTTGATCTTTGATAAGCCTATCAAAAATGTAAATTGGGGGAAAGATTCCCTATTCTCAAATAGTGCTGGGTGAATTGGCTGGCGACCTGTAGAAGACTGCAACTGGACCCACATCTTTCTCCTCTAACAAAAATTGACTCTCACTGGTTAAAGGACTTAAACTTAAGACATGAAACTATAAAAATTCTTAGAGAAAGTGCAGGGGAATCACTTGAAAAAATTGACCTGGGAGAATGCTTTATGAGGAGGACCCCCTGGGCAATTGAACCAACATCAAAAATACATTACTGGGATCTGATCAAATTAAAAAGCTTCTGCACTGCCAAGAACACACCAAGTAAAGCAAATAGACAGCCCTCAGAATGGGAGAGGATTTTTGCAAGTTATATTTCCGACAAAGGTCTAATAACCAGAATCCACAGAGAACTCAAACTTATGACTAAGAAAAAAACAAGTGATCCCATTTCATTGTGGGCAAGAGACATGAACAGAAGCTTCTCTGAAGAAGACAGGCACATGGCCTACAGACACATGAAAAAATGCTCATCATCTTTAATCATCAGAGAAATGCAAACCAAAACCTCTCTGAGATACCACCTAACAATTGCAATCAGTGTAACCTGGCTTATTGTACCCTCAATGAATCCCCAACAATAAAAAAAAAAAGAGTAGCCCACATCACAAAATCCCAAAACAACAGATGTTGGCATGGATGTAGAGAAAAGGGAACACTTCTACACTGCTGGTGGGAATGCAAGCTAGTACGTTCCTTTTGGAAGGAAGTTTGGAGAACACTCAGGGCTCTAAATGTATACCGGCTGTTTGATCCTGCAATTCCTCTTTTAGATGTATATCCAAAGGACCAAAGATCATTTGGCAATAAAGATATTTGTACCAGATTGTTCACTGCAGCTCAATTAATAATTGCCAAGTCATGGAAGAAGCTCAAGTGCCCACTGACCCATGAATGGATTAATAAATTGTGGTATATGTACACCACGGTATACTATGCAGCATTAAAAAAATGGAGATTTTACCTCTTTTATGTTTACATGGATGGAGCTGGTGTAGGATGGAGCTGTTTTTCTTTTTTTTTATTGAAAATATTTTTCTTAGTAAAGTATCTCAGGAATGGAAAAAAAATATCCAATGTACTCAGTACTACTGTGAAACCAATTTATAATCACTCACACTTGCATATGAAAGATGAAACACAGCTATAGCCTAGAATGAAAGAGGGAAGGAGAGGCGGAAGAGAGAGGAGGGGGATGGGTTGATGGAGGGTTAGTAGGGGGACCACACCTATGCAGCATATTGCAAGTACAAGTTGGATCTATCAGGTGCAGAACACAAATGTCTTAAAGCTGTAATTGGGTAAATGAGGTGAAGGCTATGTTGATTAGTAGGACGTAAGCACTCCAATTTGTACAAATAATCAACACATTGAATCCAATAATGGCATAAATGTATTCATGATCTATGTACAAATTACTTAATGAAAAATAAATAAAAATATAAAAATACTGTGTCATATAATTTTACATACTACAGATATTTATTATGTGCTTTATATATACTTGTTTGTTTCCTATCACATTATTTGAAAATTTGGCCTATGTACTCAATTTTGATATGAGGACAATTAATGACAATTAAGGTTATGGGGGGGAGGAAAAGCAGAAAGAGGGATGGAGGGAGGGGGGTGGGGCCTTGGTGTGTATCACACTTTATGGGGGCAAGACATGATTGCAAGAGAGACTTTACCTAACAATTGCAATCAGTGTAACCTGGCTTATTGTACCCTCCATGAATCCCCAACAATAAAAAAAAAAAAAAGAAAATTTGATCAGCTTGTTTAATTGCTATATACCTCAAAGAAACATTTCTAATACAGAATAAATAATAGACATAAAAAAAAAGCACCCTGAGATATCACCTAACCCCAGTTAGAATATACGTATCACGAAGTCCCAAAGCTGCAGAAGCTGGCAGGGATGTGGAGAGAAGGGAACACATTTTCCCCCTTTGCTGATGAGATTGGAAACTAATACAGCCTCTATGAAAAGAAGTATAGAGAATCTTCAAAGGGCTAAAAGTAAACTTTCCATTTGAACCCACATTCATATTGCTAGGAATCTATCTAGATGAAAAAAACCATTTTATCATAAGGAAATTTGCACTAAAATGTTAATTGCAGCTCAATTACAATTTTCAAGACATGGAATCACCCCAAATGGCCATCAACTCAGAAATGGATTAATAAACTGTGGTATAGCATGGAATACTATTCAGCCATAAAAAGATGGTGACTTTATGTCATTTGTATTAACCTGGGTGGATCTGAAGAACATTTTTCTGAGTAAAAATGTTCTTTGTTAGATATAGTTTAAGTTGTACTTGAGCCTTCACCCAAGGGATGTGTTGTATACCTTCACATTGTGCCCATTAAGTGAGAGCTTGCCAGTTCCTTCCTTCCTCCCTTCTCTCCTTGCCCTCTTTCTCCAGCCCCCATTTGAATTTAATTTTTTTCTCTATGTGGGGGTGTAGATGTTTATCTATTGGTTTCATATTAGTATTGCATACATTGGATACTTGCTTTAAGGGCACAATGTGAAGGTAAACAACACACCCCTTGGGTGAAGGCTCAAGTACAACTTAAACTATATCTAACAAAAGCAAACAATGTAACTTAATTATTTGTACCCTCATATTAATCTGAAATTAAAAAAAACAGAAATTTTCAGATGTTCTTCATCAGAAAGAATATTGTTCTGGTGTCAAAGAGTAGATGGAAATCTCGTCCTTGATTTTTTTTTTTAAATTCTGAAGTCATTAACAGTCCAAAACAGAAGCTTTCCTCATGCCTATACTTTGACCGTACAATGTGTAGTTATTATCTGTTGACTTTTCCTTTTTTTTTTTTTTTGTAGAGACAGAGTCTCACCTTATTGCCTTTGGTAGAGTGCTGTGCCATCACAGCTCATAACAACCTCCAGCTCCTGGGCTTCGGCGATTCTCTTGCCTTAGCCTCCCCGTAGCTGGGACCACAGGCACCTGCCACAACGCCTGGCTATTTTTTGCTGCAGTTTGGCCGGGGCCGGGTTTGAACCCACCACCCTCAGTATATGGGGTCAGCGCCCCGCACCTGTTGACTTTTTTTTTTAATTCCTGATATCTTGGGAGCAGAGAGAACACTGAATTGGATTATTTTATTCATTGGTAGAAAATATTCCACCAATGAATATTCTATTCATTAAAAGAGTAATGAGAAAGGAAAATGTTGATTTGATGTTTTAAAACATTGTTAATTTGCAAATCATTATTGAAATCCTTTGACATTAGCCCCTGTAAGTATTCCTGGGTTATGCAGACATATATGAGTATTATAAAATGTAGCATATGTACATAACTGTATGTATGTGTACACATACATATACCTGTAAGTGTATATGACATATGAATATTACATATGAGTATTGAAGTTCTGTACGCATTACTTACTGGATTATACAGAGGTTTAAATGGTAAAAGACCATATATAAACCAATTTTGCACTAATTAAGAGAAAATGTTCTTCCATACAAGCAGGAGGGTCCTAGTGTAAAATGAAGAATAAGTGGTCTTCACAGTAAGGGGATGTGCCATCTGAGGCTTACACTCACCCTTATATACCATGTTCTAGACCCAATTCCAGAATACCCTACCCAAATGGTCCTAAGTCTGCTTCCAGAACTCCAGACTCTATTCCCTTCCAAGAACAGACTGCAGTCCTGGAGCGTGTACCTCTAAACCTGAGGAACACTCAAGGAGTTACTGCTTGCAGAAGATGTGGAGAGTTTGGATCTCAGTTGGGTTGCTGAAGCACATGTGTATGAACCTTCTCAATGTATAGGACATGTTAGGGAACAGGCTAGTAATAGGTTGGGAACTTTGTATCTTGCTTATTAACATGGAAACTTCTTTCTTACTAATGTTGGACATAATAGATGTACTTTAAATTTTCCAATCAACATTGAGAAGGTCAAGGAAAGTACCACCCAAAAGAATTAGAGGCATTAGTATCTGGTGCTCTCACAGAATTGGGAACAGAGCCTGTTTTCATCAGGAACCTTGTAACTATGCATGGAACACTAATTAGAATATTCAGAAAGGTCTTGCCCAAACTAAACGTTGTTTCTGCCCTGCCAAACAAATCCTAAAAGCAAGACCTGATAAAAACAAGCTATTGCTAAGTAAATTAACCATACCCTTGAAGAAAGCACAAGACTATTGGAATAGAAATAATTCAACACTCAAAAATATAAAGTCTATAACATGTTTCATCTACTCAAAATTATCAGGCCTGTTAAATAATAAAAAAGAAGGAAAATATGACACATAGAAAAGAGTAAAACCAGTTGTCTGAATCTGACCCAGAACTGACATAAATACTAGAATTAGAAGACAAGGAGCTATTACACCTGTCCCACACAACAATAAAAAAGCTAAGTAGTGATATGGAAATCAGGATTCTAGGGGTAGAGATGAAAACTGCTTGAGACGAAGAATAAATTGGATGGAATTAGTAGCAGACTAAAAACTAGAGTGGAAATTATTAATGAATGAGAAGACATAGAAATAGAAATATTCTATAATTAAATACAAGGGTGAATAGATCATCAAGGAGCATTCCATAATGGAAAAAGATAAACTATTTGAAAAAATAATGCTCAATAATTTTCAAAATTTCATAAACTCTCAGATCCAAGAAGCTCAGTGAACCCAAAACATAAGAAAGATGAAGAAAAATACACAAAGGAACTTTATTTATTTATTTATTTATTATTATTATTTTTTTTGTAGAGACAGAGTTTCACTTTATTGCCCTCGGTAGAGTGCCGTGGCGTCACACAGCTCACAGCAACCTCCAACTCCTGGGCCTAGGCAATTCTCCTGCCTCAGCCTCCCGAATAGCTGGGACTACAGGCGCCTGCCACAACGCCTGGCTATTTTTTTGTCGCAGTTTGGCCGGGGCTGGGTTTGAACCCGCCACCCTCGGTATATGGCGCCAGCGCCCTGCTCACTGAGCCACAGGCACCGCCCCACAAAGGAACTTTAAAATCAAATTTAACTTTAAAATCAAATTACAGTAGCATATACTGTAATACCAGTTACTTGTGATGCTGAGACAGAAGGATCCCTTGAATTCAGGACTTTGAGGCCAGGCTGGGCAACAAACTTAGTAAGACCCTTTCTCTATCAAAAGAATTTAAAAAATTAAATTGCTCAAAACCAGTAATAAAGAGAAAATCTTAAATGCAGTCAGAAGAAAAAGGACACATTATATCCATAAAAGCAAAGATAAGAACGACAGAAACAAAGCATGTAATGAAACAGTGAAAAAAATATCTTTGAAGTGCTGAAAAAAATAACCCCTCAAACAAACCATGTCAACCTGGAATTCTATACCCAGAAAATACATAATTTTAAAAAAACAGACATTTGCAGACATAAGAATGCAGAATGAATTTATCAGTAATACACTATACTAAATCTTAAAGACATATTTATCAGTAATACACTATACTAAACCTTAAAGACATTCTCTCAGGAAGTAGGAAAATAGTATATAACAATTTATCAGTAATACACTATACTAAATCTTAAAGACATTCTCTTAGGAAGTAGGAAAATAATATATAATGGAAATGTGGACCTACATAAATAAATGAACAGAAAAAAATGGTGACAACGTGGGTGAGTATATAAAATTTTCAACTTATTAAGTATTTTAAAAAGCGGATCACTAAGAAAATACTTCTCAATAAGCCTTAAGAAGAAATCAAGAGAAAATTATAAAGTATTTTAAATGAGATGAAAGTAAAACACAACATATCAATATGTATGAAATTTATCTAAAGCAATACTAGAGGGAAATTTATGGCTGGAAATGCCTGCATTGAAGACATCTCAACACAGTGATCTCTCCTCTATCATAAGAAACTAGAAAAAAGTAAAAAGTAAGCAGATACAGAAAAATACAAAGATCAAAGTGAAAGAGTATACAAGATCTGACAATGAAGTTCACAAACTTGCCACCATGCTCTCATATTGGCAGCACTGTACCAAACACTTGGTAAGGTTTCAGAACCTTGGTATATCAGTGCCTCACAGTTGTGTTTGTTTCAATGTGTGGCAGTGTCCTGCTGAGTGGTGTTCATATTGTTGTTGTGTGTTTTTGTGGGGTGTCATAAAAATGACAGAGCTCAGATTACAGCAACAAACAAACATTAAATTTCTTGTTACACTTGGTAAGAGGATGAGTGAAATCAGGGACATGTTGGTGGAAGTTTATGGGGATAATGCCTTGAAGAAAATGGTAGTGTACAAACGGCTTGAATGATTTTTGAGGGGAGATAAAGTGGCACTGATAGAGGTCAGAGCAGCCAGTAACACACAGAACTGATAAAAACATTGCAAAAATTTGTTGAATTGTGTATCAAAATCATTGGTTGACTTTGAGAAGCATAAAGCAGACCAAGTAAACATCAGCAGAAAAATAGGAAAATCTTAACTGAAAATGTAGCGCAACTCATGGTGTTGGATTGTGACAATGCACCAGCTCTGTCTGTGAGAGAGTTTTTAGCAAGTAAACAAATAACTGTATTGGAATACCCTCCCCATTCAGCTTATATGGCCCCCAATGACTTTTTTTTGTACCCAAAGGTAAAGAAAATATTTAAAGAAAAACATTTTGATGGCATTCAGTATATCAAGGGTAATAGGATGAAGGCTTTAATGGCCATTCCAGAAAGAGTTCCAAAATTGCTTTGAAGGTGGAGTAGGCCCTGGCATCAGTGCATAGCTTCCCAAGGGAAGTACTTCAAAGGAAATTGTAGCAATATTTAGTAATGAAGTATCTAGCACTTTTTTTCTAAGATAGGTTTGCAAACTTAATTTTCAGACCTTGTAGCTGAAAATAGATAAACAATAAAGAAAAATAAATTAAACTAAAAGCTGGTTATTTGATAATATCCATAAATTTGATAAACCTGTAGCCAGAGTGATCATGGAAAAAAAAAAAAAAGAAAGCAAATTACTAATGTTAGGAATGATAAAAGTGATATCAATACAGATTACATAGAAATGAAAAGGATGATAAGGGAATATTTTAAACCAGTATTGAAATAAATTTGATGACATAGATAATATAAAGATGATTCTTTGAATGAAACTGTCAAATATCACTCAAGAAAAAATAAATAACCATATATTTATTAAAAATTTGAAATTATATTTAAAATGTTTACTGCAAAGAAAATTAAAAACCCAGCTGTCTTCGTTGGTGAATTCTATCCTATTCTTCAGGAAGAAATAATATCAATTTCACATAAAATCTTCCAGAAAATTGAAGAAGGGGGAATACATTGAATTCATTCTATGAAGCCAGAATTACCCTGAAAAAATATCAGACAAAAAGATTCCAAAAACAAAAGTACAGAATAATATTCTTGATAAGCACAGATGTTAATATTACAAACAAAATTTTAGCAAGCCAAATTAAACATCATATGTATAAGAATATAAATACGTCACAACCAAATGAGTTTTATTCCAGAATGATTTAACATTGGGAAAAAGTCTTTATAAATCAATGTAATTCACCAAAGATATGGACTATAAAAAAAAAAGATGACCATATAATGGATGGGGAAAAACATTTGATAAACTCCAATGTTTACTTCTGATAAAAATAGTCAGCAAACTAGGAATACAAGGTCTTCCCTCAACTTAATAAAGGCCATCAACAAAAACTTACAGCAAACATCATACTTATATGGTGAAAGACTTACTGTGTTTTTCCTAACATCTACACAAGATCAGGAAGTTCACTCTGACCATTTTCATTCAACTTTGCAAGGGAAATTCTAGCCTGGATATCGATCCCTCAAAACACAAGGAATCCAAATTAGAAAAAAAAAGGTAACACTGCCTTTACTCAAAGACAACATGACTGTCTATTTAGAAATATGACGAAATTGACCAAAATGCTATAATATCTAATTATGATATAACAACAATATAACTTCTTAGTTAGTTTAGCAAGGTTGCAGGATAGAGCTTAAGGTAGATACACCAAAAAAAAAAAAAAAATTAATAGTATTTCTGTGTACTAGCAAGAAGTAATCAGAAAATGAAAAATTTTAATTACTGTTTATAATAGCATAAAAATTAAATACTTAGGAGGATATCTAACAAAATATGTGCAAGACCTGAACATTAAAAACTATTTAATACTACTAAAAGAAATTAAATACTTAGTTATAATACATACCATAACCATACATCCTAAACTGACCAATTGTTTTTGTAGAAGTTCACAAGCTGACATTAAAATTAAAATGGAAATGCAAAAGATTTAGAATAGCCAAAAGAATTTTGAAAGAGAAAATCAAAGTTGGAAGATGATTTCAAAGCTTATTATAAAGCTGCCATAATCAAGACAGTGTTACAGCAATGTAACATTAAGGAAATAGATCAGTAAAATGGAACAGTAACCCATATGCGCGAAGAGCTCCTTTTTGACAAGGATGCAAAGGTAATTCTAGTAAGTATTCTTTTAGTAGTATTAGCTCGTCGTTGATTATTGGCACCTTTTCCTATTTTTGTATATTAGTGTCTGCTCTGACTTTTTATTACCGTCTATGTGGCTTCCAATCACTTGGTGTTTTTACATTGAGGACTGTCCGTTCCACATCTGCTCCTCTTATACTTTCTATTTCAATCCATCTTCTATTTACATTCTGAGTGTTGATTTTAATTATTTCCTTTTTGGTGGTGTGTAACCTGTTGTATATAACCTAAATCCACTGTATTTATGTGTTCTTCCTAACTCAGGTTACTCTTCCGATTTCCCCTGGGGTTTTTAGAAGATATAATCAGGTGTTTCCTAATTTGAATGGAACATGAGGATGGTTAACAATAAAAAATAAAATGTGGTCATTAGTCTATCTTCGTTTGAAAAGCTTCTGTTTGGGCAGCACCTGTGGCTCAATGGAGTAGGGTGCCGGCCCCGTATGCCAGAGGTGGTGGGTTCAAACCCTGCCCCAGCCAAAAAAGAAAGGTTCTGTTCATGTGTCTTTTGCCCACTTTTCTATGGGGTTGTTGGATCTTTTTCTTGCTGATTTGTTTGAGTCCTTTATTGAATGTATAACACGCAAATACATTCTCCCCTTCTGTAATTTGTTTCTTCCCTCTAATGATTGTTTCCTTTGCTATACAGAAGCTTTTTAATTTAATCAGGTCTCATTGGTTAATTTTCATCCTTGCTGTGATTGCCTTTGGGGTTTTCTTCTTAGTTCTTTGCCTACGTCAATGTCTTTGAGAATTTTTCCAACATTTTCTTCTAGAATTTGAATAGTTTCATACAGTAAGTGTAAGTCCATTGTCCATAATGAATTAATTTTTGTGAGTCGTGAGAGTTGTGGTCTTGTTCCAGTCTTCTACATGTGGCTAGTCAATTTCCCAGCATAATTGATTGAATAGGAATTCTTTTCTCCTGTGTATATATTGTCTGCTTTGTCAAAGAGCAGATGGTAATATGAGGATGGTTTTATATCTGGGTTTTCTTTTCTGATTCATTGGTCTAGGTCACTGTTCTTATACCAGGATCCTGTTGTTTTGGTTGTCATACCCTTGAAGTATAGGTTGAAGTCTGGTAAAGTGATGCCTCCCAATTCATTCTTTCTGCTTAAGATTGCTATTCAGGCTCTTTTCTAGTTCCATATGAAGCAAAGAATTGTTTTTTCTAAAGCTGTGAAAGATGACATTGGTATTTTAATCAGGATTGCATTGAATCTGTAGATCATTTTGGGTAGTATGGACATTTTAACAATGTTGATTCTGCTGCTCCATGAGCATGATGGACAAATATATTCCTAGGCATTTTATATTATCTTTTTGCTGTTGTGAAAGGCATCGAGTCTTTGATTTGATTCTCAGCTTGACTGTTGTTGATGTATATGATTTGTGTACATTGATTTTGATCAAAGCATCTAATCATCGGGGAAATGTGAATCAAAACCATAATGTGTTATCACTTAATTCCAGTGAGAATTTTTTTTATTTAAAAATCCCAAAACAACACATGCCAGCATGGATGTGGAGAGAAAGGAATTCTAATACATTGTTGATCGAACTGCAAAATAGTATAATCTCTATGGAAAGTAGTATGGAGAGACTTCAAAAAACTAAAAGTAGACCTACAAATTGATCCATCTATTCCATCATTGGGTATTTAACCAAAGGAAAAATATCATTTTATCAAAAAGGTACCTGCGCTCAAATGTTTATTACAGCACATTTTACAATTGCAAAGACGTGGAGTCAACCCAAGTGCCCATTAACACATGAGTGGATCAATAAAATGTGTACCATGGAATACTACACAGCCTTAAAAAATAATGAACTAATATCTTTTCTAACAACGTGGATGGAAATAGAGATCATTCTTCTAAGTGAAGTATCACAAGAATGGAAAAACAAATATCACATGTACTCACTATTAAATTAGAATGAATTGATCAACACCCATGTGCACTTTTGGCAGTAAAACTGCCAAATATAAAGCAAGTAGGTGTGAGGGGGAAGATGGAGAGGGGTAAATTGACACCTAACGTGTACAATGTATGCTATTCAGGTGACGGGCACACTTATAACTTTGCTTCAAACCATCCCAAATCAATTCACATATCAAAACACCTATACACTTATAATATTGTAATTTTTTTAATGTGATTTTTACGTAGAGGAACACGTATTTCTATTATAATTATCATCACGCATCTCTCCAAGAAAAACCTTAGGGGCTGCTCTGCTTTTACTGATTGGTTAAATCTTTTTTTTTTTTTTAATTGGTTAAATCCACCAAAGAAGTCAAAATGGTTTTGAATCATAGAAAGAACTTAATTTCATTAGTGTTTGATGTGATATATAATACCCTAGTGAGTATTAAAATCTCCTGTGAATTCTCTACCTTACCTGCTCCCCGCAAGGGTTGATGAGTCATCATTTTAATGAGATGTCATCCAGTGCAACTTAGTTCACATTCAGTTTAATATAATAGTATAGAAATTTTATCTACAGATCCCTTAGCTTTTTAGAAGTTAGCATATGATTGGTGATTATGTCAAATCTCAAGTGATAAATTTGAGTAAGAACAACAATAATGAGTTTACCTGAAAATGACCACTACGTGAGGCTCATAAGCATGTACCATACCCACCCATAGGTAATTTCTGGACATTATCTGGACATTTCCGTCATGGCCTAAGCATCAGCCTACAATTGCAATCTAGTGATTCTGATTTTAAAATGTATTAAATCCAGGAAGCAACATCAATCCCAAATTTCCATTCGTGAAAAGTTTCTTTTAAGCTGATTTGTACTTTTATATTGTTACTCTCATATCAACACCCATTTTCATTGATTCTTTTGGATTTTGGGCTGATGTGAAATGCCAATTAAATAAAAGTCTCAATATCCAGAAAAAATTATGTACCAATGATCTCAAAGGCAGTAAATACAAATCAAAGTGAATTAGTGGATCACTCAATAACAGTTGCCTTGAAAAAGCCAGAATGATAGATGAAGATTCAGACATTCACTTTGACAGATAAAAAATCCACTGGAGCATAGGTTTTTGAGTAAACAGTTTTTTTTCCTTACCAAAATTTAGGTGGTAATTACTACCTTCAAGTCTTTCACTTTCACATTCAGCCTATACTAAATTGGAAAACATCCTAATACATTGGATAACCAATGTATTAAAGTACATACGTATACTACAAAGTTGACTAAATTTTGTAAAGAACTTAGATTAAATCTTCTTTGGCTATCTTTGCATATATTTGAAACTTAGGGAATTTCATTATTCATTTGGCAAGTCTGTAGTTCTTCCATGGTCTTCTCTCATTCCCCATTTTGGCATGCATTTGAGTATATCTGCACACTTAAAATTTTGTGAATAAGAACTTCCATGTAGCAAGTGTAGACCAGATAAGACTCAATGCAAACTTCTGTCACTGCAGAATCATCACTAGTAAGGCAATGAGTAACCATGTAATACATTGATTTTTTGTAATAATATTGAATTCTATTACAGGTACTTCAATTTTGTGACTTCATTGTTTGACAGATTATGAAATTGTTTTAAATACTACCGTGGTAGGCCTTTTTGATTTGCTAGGCCAGCTTCATTTTAAATCTCTTATGTCAATTCAGAGGCAGGGAGGTTAATATTTGTTTTCTTAGCCTATCTAGGAAGAATAACATGTTACATATTTTTAGACAATGAGACCTAAACAGAGATTTTTCTAAATTCTCTAATAAAAGGGAGAGATCTTGCTTCTAATACTTCCCCCTTTCTGCCTGCTATGTACTTAAACATGCTAAATGAAGCTGCATCAACCATCTTGTCACTGTGAAGCATCTTGTCACAGGATGTACATGAAAGAGCCATGTGCTCAGGAGGACAGAGCAGGAAGATGTGATGTTGATGTTATGGAACGGTTGTACCTCCACTGTTTTTCCAGGCTTCTTGCAATGTGAGGTTATTAAACAGCTCTGTTACTTAAGCATTTCTTGGATGATTATATAAATGCTTGCAGGCAAAAATATTCCTAATTAACACAAACATTGCAATTTTTTAAGTAGAAAAACTTCTGTACTCATGAAATGTCAAGTTACAAAATTTCTTTCACTTGAGCAAAGTTATACCTTGCAGAAAATGAGGTAACTATTAAATTCATTAATAGATGGGAGGAAAGGTAGTGTAGCCAGAATCTCTTTCCTGTGAGTCCTTGGTCTCAGAGATTCAAAGAATGAATCCATGGACCATGTGAGTAAGCAAAAGGACAGATTTTATTTTATATATTGTCTTAAGACAGAGTCTCACTCTGTTGCCCTTGGTAGAGTGCCATGGTGTCATTATAGCTCATACCAACCACAAACTCCTGGGCTCAGGTGATCCTCTTGCCTCAGCCTCCCAAGAAGCTGGGACTACAGGCCCCCACCACAAAACCCAGCTAGATTTTTCTACTTTTAGTAGAGACGGGGTCTAACTCTTGCTCAGGCTGGTTCTCCAACCCCTGAGCTCAAACAATTAACCTGCCTTGGCCTCCCATAATGCTAGGATTATAGACATGAGCCACTGTGCCTGGCCCTCATTTTATTGGTAGATGATAGATAAGGGGAGAAAAAGGTCAGAGCCTTTGGCAAACCAAAGGGAGGACCTGAGGGGGTAGCCATTCTGGGCCTTCTGTCTAGGGGTTTATATACTGCTTTTCCTATCTTGAGGGGAGGGAGGTTTGGGGGAGATGGAATGGCATGACCATTTGGCACCAGGGGCTTTGAGGACAGAATTAATTTTAAAACTTCCCTTGTGTAGGAATGCAGTCTCATTTAGGGTGTGTTCTTGGCTCTGGGAATGGAAGCGTAGGTGGAACACTGGTCACACTGGTTTTTATGAGCTGGTTTGGTCCCAGAGAATGTGTTCTGTGTTCCAGTTGGTTTGTGAGCTGCTAGGGCCTAGGAAATGGGGGTTCCTGTCCAGCCCAGAGCAGGAAACCCTGTATCAGTAATACCTGGTTACTTGGGAGGTTATTTGGGTTATGTCATGAATAAAATAGACATGGACAAAGAATAAAATAAATATGATCATAGAATAATTTGTTAGTCAAGATAATACTCTTTCTGTTTGTGGTTAGTTTTGTAGTATATTATATTTGATAAGTGAAAAAGAATGAGTTATTTAAGGTACTAGTTGACAAGGCACATTATTACAAAGAAAGAAATTAAAATAATTAACAATAAAATTGGTGAGAAAATAATGAATATTATAAAAGGTTCTGGAATAAATCATTTAATAGCATATATGACCCTGAAGGACAAATAATGAGTTGTGAAAGGAAATAGAAAAAAAATATTATTAATTAAATGAAAAAATTATTTTAGATGTGTGACCAGAGTTTTAGCATTGGTATTCGGTATGTATTACATTCAATTAGATTCAAGAATAAGATTTTGTATTGGTTTGAGAAAGCAATGGAAACATTTCTGCTAACAATGTGTTAAAAGCCAGAGAAGATTCATAATTCAAAGCCCTAATTAATATTGACTATGTCAAAACATGGCAGATAAGGTAAGTATAAAATGATTTATTTCACTTTTGTGAAAATTATGAAGAATGAGAAATTATAAGGTATGGCAGAGATTGCTAGGTACTAGTCTTAATAGTTTCCTTCCTTAGCAACAGAACTCCAAATTTCAGCTTGGTGAATGGCAGCTCAGAATAAAATCTACATGTCCCAACTTCACTGACATATGCAGTCCTATTACTAAGTTCTAGCAAACGAACTTATGTAAGTTTCCTTTAAATGATGGAACAAATGTGCTCTGCTCTTCTTTCATCCTACTTCATGGAAATGTAACGTGAAATCTGAGAGTCTAGTAAGCACCTTGCATCATCATGATGAAATCATACCCTAGGAACAACCACGTGAGCTTGCAAATTTAAGTACTACTAACATAGTTCTGACTCTCTCTACTTAAACTGAGGATATTGTTAGGGTCTGTGAATTTTTTGAATGTACAGAAGGAAAGGAGTTCATTGTGGGCTTCTCTCAAGATGTTGATTTGACTGGAGCAATCTCAGTTTTGGTGGATCTGGCCTCAGAAATTTCCTGATTATTGCTATTGCAGTTGGTAGAATTCCTGCTAGTTGATGGTTGATTGATACTTCACCTTCATGCCTGTCAATTAAAGAGTAAGTAGCTACAAATATTTGCCCCTAACAAAAGCAGGATAAGAGGTAAGGTGAATATGTGGATAGCTTTTTACACATAGGAGAAGCTATTGGAGTAATAACAGCATCTGTGTTGTCTCTACTACCGTTCAGCATGCTTTATACTGTTACAGATATACCCATGTCAGAATTCTAGATATGTTATGCCTATTCTGTGCATCCAGTTGTCTGCATAGCTACCTGGAGGTGTCTAAGAAGCAACCACCTCCTTGTGGCTATTTGTAGCAAAATTCTAGTCAATAAACTTTAGTTTCACCTTAGCTTAAGTTTGCTCTTATAATTCAGATTTTAAATCAGAAAAAAACATTCCTCTTAGTTATTTTAGAATCATTGAAATTGTATTGTCCAGCAACCCCTTCCATATCACACAGTTCCTTTCCTAGAAAGTTTACTTATAGTGCTATTATTGTACAGAAGTCTTCCATCTTAAAATAATGTTAACTTCTATATCTATGAACTGTGTGACTCACTTCTGTTGATGATAATTAGAAAACATGCCAAGATTAAAATCAAGATGAAGTCAATAAAGTAAATGGCCACATAGAATAAGAGTTTTAGAAGGATAGCTAAAGGGAGCCCCTGGAGATGATACTCATATATTCCTATATGATTTAGGTAGGGTAAACTGAGAAGTTGTCTTGCAGTAGCTCAGAAAAGACAATCAGCTTGGGTTCTAGGGAGAAGAGAGAAGGAGAGAGAGAACTGAGAAATAACAGACTAAAGCCTCTCTGCCTCTGGGACTACAGTAAAGGTACAGGAACCCCGGCCTTCAAATTCTAAAATCAGGGAAATTCATTAAATACGTGATGGAGACACAAATGGAAAAATGCCAGCTGTTACAAACATCATCTGTAACCAAACCAAGAATTTCTGAGCATGTTGTTGAAATAGAGACATAGTGATATCCGTAAATAAATTTGGCCATCAATGGACAACAACTTGAAATTCATTGCACAGTATTTGTTAACAATTTAAAATATATAAAGTGGTATTTAGCAATTAGTGGGCTCTTAGTTTGCTTTCTTGATTGCGCTGTTTATGAATATAATATTGCATTTATATTTTAAAAACAGATTTTTGCAGATACACTTGAGATTCTTAATCTCCTAACCCTATTTTTCCCAGAAGGTGCTAAATTCCTCATTCACCAATTATTCTACTAAAGACTGCCATAAACCAAGTTCTTGTGGCTGGGAAACAACCTATCCTACCAAATCGGAAATGTCATACATTCCTAAATGAAATATTTCTAGGTTAAAAATAATTAAGTGCTAACATATATTCTAATTCACACATTGTAATATATTTACTTTTTTTTTTGCTCTAGATTATATTTTTTTTTATTATTAGTGTTGAAAAAGGAAAGCTGAGTATGCTAAGGCTGACCTATATATGACACTTCCTGGTGAACTTTTGGGAGTGCGTTCCCTTTAGTAGTTAAAGTTGTTCCACTTAAGTCTTCTAAGTTCATACTACTTAAACTAGAACCTGTTTGCTTAATCAGTAGGTAAAGTCTTAAGTGGGATTTTTTAAAAAGCCAGATTTTGTTGTGGTGGAGAGGAGGGGCTGAAAGAAGATGGAGCTTAATTAACTAGACTGACAGGCTCCATAGATCTCTCAAGTGTTTAAATTAAGGATTGCAAGTTCTTGAAACTTGACAAGCCAGGCAGGATTGTCACCGCTGCTGTCTGAAGCAGAGGTAAGTACAGATTAGGCTTGTCCTATCTTTATCATAAGCATTTTGCCAGGATCTAAGAACTTCACACTGGGAACAGACTTGAAGATTTTCTTTATTATTGGAAAAGTAAAGCAGTCATTAAATACATTTTTAAAATAAGATTGCCCTTTTAACAACAAATGTTTGCTATTAGACAGAATAGCATAATCTTGTATTAAATGCACATACACACAGATACAGCCCTTAACTGAAGGAAATACTCATTTGCACTGCTTTCTAGATCTCAGGTTCAGTGCATTCATGTCAGAGACAGACTGGTGGGCTTCAAATCACCGTCTGTACTGCACAGGGCGTACTGAATGTTATTAGCTCCCACCCACCTGGACAGAGCTGTCCTGTGGAATGAGTTGTAACGTTGTAATTATTTATTTGCTCTATGTGCAAATATTCACAAGTATAAATATATACATATGCTTGGAGCGTGTTCCACTACATCTGACATCTGGCAAGTCTCTATTATGAGACTTTCGATGCTTCCAATGAGTAATAAAATGGAATTACAAGAAGGGGGTGAAAATGGGGTGGGGTAAATAATGCAAATCATGGCCTATGGAGTGTCTTTCTTCAAATCTAGGCAAGTAGCAAGTGAGTATCATCTGAAAAACAGTCATTTCTAATCTCTACCCAACTTCTGTTTAAATGTTGATTTCTGAAGGATCAAAGGTATTGAAATACACCTTTCAGATATTTCTGTGCTCATACCTCCTTGCAGAGAAAGCTTTTTACCATGCTTACATTAAACAATGGCCTAAGCACATTAAATGTGTTGAGGTATTTGCAGAACGTGCATCCTCTTTATTCTTAAAAAGGAAAAAAAAATCTTTTACTTTCAAGAGCAAAAATGTTTTGGCTCTCTCTCGCTGTCACCTGGCTGAAGAATATAAAAAAAAAAAAGGGGAAGAAGAAAAAAAGTTACTGTGTGCAGTTAATATCGAACAGCAGCCATCTCCAGATGATCCCTGCTGCATCCAATTTCTGCCAAAATGCTTTCTGTTAAACCTCCATCAAACAGACACACGGCGTACAAAAGAAAACCTCATCACCAAGGGAAACTAATCCACCGGTGCGCAATGTAAGCCTGTCAACTTTTTATTATAAGAAGTCATCACTCATTTCAGTGAAGATTAAAAGTATGACTAAATTGAGAAAATCCTCTTAGCCATTTGGAATTTTAATAGAGGAGAAAAGGGGCCGAGTAAAATTTAGACTCTGTGTGTGTATTTATATACATACAAATACATGTGAGATTGTAGGCACGTCTAAAAATATACACACAGTATAGGAATGCCTCCGTGTCTATGCACATACATGTCAACATTTGTCTATCCACATGATTGGGATGAATGTTAGTAATTATGTATATAACTTTAGCCCCCTAAGAAGGAAACGCTACCAAAAATTCATACATAAACATGTAGCCTTATAGTAGGTTTTCTCAGTTACCACAGACAAACAGTTTCTGATTCAGGGGAGCTTAAGAGATAAGAATGGAAAATGAGTCCTCACAGCTTTAATTACATCGCCACTGGCAACAAGGTGTTACAGTGGCAGAATGACAATTGCTTTTACTCAGAGTATAGATTCAGGGTCAATATGCTATTTTATCCTAGTACAGCAGAGCAGATGAGCACCCTGTTGTTGCTATATTGGCCTTGCAATACTTGAACCCTGCAGGTAAAGTGAGTCTGATGTGCAATTAGAATTACAGGAGATGTATGCATCTGTAGTTAGCCAGAGCTGGGTTTCACAGATTATATTGAATGTGGTGTGTCTCACTTAAGCTGTCATTGAAGATGTGGGTAATCTTTTACATTTAAAGACCATCATCATCCTCCCATTCCAAGGATTTCACCTGTGTGAAAGCACAATTATTCCTCCAGCTAGTTGGAAGTTTCAAACGGATCAGCTGTTATCCCTCCTGTCCTAAGTTACCTTTTTAAAATTCATGGAGAACTTTCAATTAGCAAAACTCTTCCCATGGCGTTGGTATGTTCTCCCCCCCCCCCCATTTTCACGGCACAGGAATAAAGTTGCACGAGTAACATTATTTGGTTACTAGTTTCTTGTAGTAATCCTCAAATTAAGTCCACACGATCCCTGGAGAACAAACAAATAAGTCCTGTCACTTGCCAAGAAGATAAACTACAACTGTATCTTACCTTTATGCAGTTGCTCAGGCACCAACAGGCAGGGAAGTGAGTTGAAATTCTTTCTGCAAATCACTACAGACCATGTACAACCAGGAAACCTGCCTCTTAAAGCACAGCAGAGCAGTGATGCTGACACCTTTGGGACAGTATGGGGAACCTGTCAGCAGTTTCAGCGTCTTCTAGCCCTTTGATTAAACTCTTCCCACCCCCACCCCCACTCCCAAACTAAACCTTTTTGCTATTCAAGTACTGGTAGACAACCACTGAACTCTTTCTGCTCTGAGAGCCTACTTTGCTTTCCATAACCTTCCCTTCTATCCAATGAAAAGCAACTGTGGCCTTTTACTAAGTAAATGAGCAAATATTTTCCCAGTGTTCACCAGGTTAGATCCCCATTTAATTAAACTGGCTCATTATGTCCCTATCTGATTAGCACAGTAGAATCAATTATTCAATGCACAAACATGGCTGCAGGAGCTAGAGGTGTATACGGAGCTGTTCATTTAATTCCAAGGACACTAATTAGGTACAAAGCAAGCAATAACTTTAACAATTGCAGGCGCAAGCATACATGCAGTACAGGACAAGGGAAAGAAAAAAACAGGCCTTCATTTTCTTAATAAGCTGGATTCTCTTCCCCCTAACAGGGTCAAGAAAAAACAGAAAGCGAGAGAGGATGAAATGTAGATCAAGGAAGCTAAGTATCCAGGAAATAACCCTTGGGATTTGCATATGTAATGGTGTGCTGCTACTTTTGTACTTTATAATCAAACAGTAGGCAATTATCCAAATTATTGACAGCAGATTTCTCATTTCAACTGCAAATTAAGGCCATTAATAAAGCTTTCTAATGCAAAAGTGACTAATTAACTAATGGAATGGAACTCTGAAGCTGTGATATCAAAACCAGTCCACCACATATTGTGGAAACACAGGGGAACTAATTAGTTTAATTATCAAAACAGCTAATTAAAATTACACAGTTGCCTAATTAGTTCTTTGCATTTTTTTCTCTGGTTTAATTGACAGGATGGAGTTAAATAGGTAACTGGTCTCAAAGAGGGAAAGGGAAAAAAGCAGGAATAGCTTCTGCTGAATATTTTAGCTGATGTTATCTCATTCAGGTGGCAGACCAGTAACAGGAAAATAAATGACTCTCATCCTTTTGGTAAGCAACTCCAAATTTACCAGACATAAATCTGCCCTCGGAGTAAGCTATCTAAAAAGATTTTCATGAAGTTAAAGGGCTGGGATGTCTTGATGCCTCCAAAAGGTCAGGGCGAGCACATATTTTGGAGGAGGACAGCATGTGGTTTTTCTTCAGGAAGTTAATTTTTCACTTAGTTTAATTTATACTGTACTGTACGTGTGGTTCCGTAATCACTGCCAAGGGACATGTAAAAATGGCTTAGATAGCAGAGTGGCTTCTGAGCCTGATGGTGCTGAAAGGGAGTGTGTGGTGGTGCCACGGAACTGAGATGCAAAATAGAGGACTTTCTACAGGGTCTGAGGACTTTCTGAAGCTAAATCCTTGATGCTGAGAAATGGAGCTAACAATAATAATAAGGTAATACTAGAAATTCTTGTTCATGAACTGTCCAAGACCTCTCTTCCACAATGTACAGGAAATGTAGTCAAATCAAGCTTTTCTCTCTCGTTTCAGCACTTTCGATGCTGGTCAGCACCCACAAACCCCAAACCGGGTTAATTTCAGGCTGCACTGGCCCTTGGACTATCAAAACCAGAGAACTTTTTGGCCAGAAAAGAGCTGCAAATGCCTGCCCTGCTTTCTGATGTCGTCAGAGGACATATATCAGTTACTGGTTTTATATGGCCAATACTGCAAAATGATGTTTAAAAACATAGTATGTCTTAGCTCTGTTCTCAGTAAAGGAGAACAGATGAAGAAATGAAGTTTGTTTTCAATGACTTTTGTCAAGATTTTATTAGTCTATCTATGGCTCACATTTTCAAAAATCTATAAATAAATTTCTCACAACTTTTCTCTTTCCCGTGATGAGTTTGTACCTAATATTATCAAAATTTTAGTGGAAGTTTGGCTTAGGAAAGTGAGGTATAGTTAGGTAGGGTGTTTCCTCAGGTCTAGTTTTTTAGTTTTTATTTTTTTGGCCTTTATTTTCACTTGTATTTTTCCTTTTGTTTTTATTACTAATTTTTTTCAATCCATACGTTGGCTGTGAAAATGAACAGCAAATAAAAATGCAGATGGATTAGCACAATTTATACTTAAGAACTAGAAATTATGTATTTTACAATATTATGCTATTTTATATATACAAAAGAATGTGCACAACACAATATATGATAAAGCAGAAAATACATGGAAACTGCATAAATCTGCCACACAGCTTAAGAGCTAATGGTCAACATGTTCAAAGTTATCTGTGCACCCCTCATCATCCCCTCTACTTTCTACTCCAGGCCAACTAGTGATACTTATCATTCTTTTACCACATAAATGTGTGCACTAAAATGCATTATTTGGTTTTATTGAGTATGTAAACATGGTAAATTAAATACTGTATATAGTTCTTGAGAGATTGCCTTTTTTAAAACATAATGTAAATTTCCTAACACTCGTCTAAGTTGCTGCAGATAGATGAACACATTTACTCTCACATTCAATAATTTCCTGTGCTTGGATAAACTTCATTTATCCATTCTTCTGTTAATCACTTAGAAAACAATTTGGCATTATTCTAAAGGGGAGCATGGTTGTATTCTATAACCCAGCAATTTCACTTCTTAGAAAAATTCTTGTATATGTAGAAATGCATAAACGTATGTTTATAGTAGAATGTTTATGAATACATTATCAATTCTTTTATAGCTTATAATTAATCTTTAATAATTACATGTTATTGTTACAACCAACAGGATCAATAAATGGGATTACAAAGGTTGTGGAGATGCTCTGAAGACTGAAAAAGATTATTAGTACACTGTTATATAAATTATTTGATATCCAAAATTCCATAAATATCTTTTGACTACTCTCTTGCACTAAACATTATTCTATTTATAGGGAATGTTGCAGTGAATAAAATAGAAGTGGCTGCTATTATGGGGCCTTCTTTCCATTGTGAGATATAGACACTAAACACATAAATAAGTAGCATAATACATGACATTAGTTATTGTAGTACTGTAGATAAATACAAAGCAAAATAAAAGGATGGAAAATAATGAGTTTTCTATGTTAGACGGCACAGACAAGGGGGGTTTCTCTGGAGAGGAAGCATTTTAAAAGCCATCTCATTGAAAGCAAAGAAAAGATCATGTATGTATCTCAAGTAAGAGCTTCTTGGAAGAAATGCAAAGACCATAAAATTACAGCATTTGTATTGGCTTAGAAAAGCAGTGAGGGCATTATTTTAGATAAAATAGAATTAGTAAGAGGAAGAAGGATCAGACATAATATTGGAAAATTAGGCTAAGGCCAGACTACAAAGGGTTTTATAAGCCTTTCTGGACTTTGCCATTTATTCTGCATGTGAATGAAAGATTACCATTTGATGACAACTTTTATGTTTTAAAAACATCATATTGACTGATATATGGGAAAAACGTGTAGCAGGGCAAGAGTAGAAGCAGCTTGAATGGAAGCAATTATCACTGATGAGTGGAGAAGGTGTTTAGGATAAGAAGTGATCAAACAAGGGATTTATTTTAAAAATGAAGCCAAAAAAATGTATTGCTTGTAAATATATAAGAGGGAGAAGTCAAGAATGACATCATTGTTCTTAGCCTGGGCAAGTAGTTAAAGATGATGCCATGTAGAGATGAGAATAATGAAGTAGAGGCAAGTTCAGATAGGAAAATCAGGTGTTTATTTTAGATGTACAATATAATATATGAGATATCTATTAGATATCCAAATGGAGTAAACTGTCAAATAAGTATTAGACAAGTTAGTCTAGAGTTTGGGATGGAGCTCAGGGATGGAGATTTTAATTGATATTGGAAGTTAACAACAGAGTTGATATTTGAAGTGATGGATTAGATGGGATCACCTAAAGTGGTTAGTAAAGACAAAAAGGAAAAAAAAAAGCATGAAGAATGGGCTCTGCTATAACTGGTTGATTGCAGTAAAGGTCTTCACCCCTTCCCATGGTCTTGACCCCTTCCCATGGTCTTTGCCATGTATGTGTCTTGTGAGGTCCTCTCTGACTCTAGGCTCAGCCCTATAACTTGCCTTGACCAATGGTATGCTAGCAGATACAATGCAAGTGGGGGCTTGAGAAATTATTTTTAAATTTATGCTTATGTTCCTTGCACTCTATCCTTACCTTGAGAACATCTGACCAGGTTAGCCCCTCTGATCCCAAAAGAGAGACAGTAGATATGGATTCAATCTGTAGGTGCGTGAGTGAGCCCAGCTCTGAGCACAGTTTTAGAAAACAACTAAACTCCACAGGAAAATGGGATGTAAGTGTTGTTGATAACTGACCCTGAGTTTTAAAGTAGTGTTCAGTGACCACTACTGCAGCAATATATAGCTGATACACTTGGAGTACTATAGTATTTAGAGATCTGGACAAGGAGCAAGAACAAAGGATATTGAAGGAACTTCACTGAGGACAACCATGACAAATGGGGTCCACAAACCCAAGAGATGGAAAAATTTCAAGAAGAGGTAAGAGAGTTGGCTATGGCTTGGATATTTGTCCCCTTAAACCTCAAATTGAAATTTGATTCCAACATTGGAGATGGAGCTTAATGATGTGTTTCTTGGGTTATGGGAGTGGTTCGCTCATGAATGGCTTGGTGCTGTCCCTGAGATAATAGGTGAGTTCTTGCTCATAGTTCCTATAAGAACTGATTGTTAAGACAGTCTGCCCCCCTTTTCCCTCTGACGTCCTACTTCTTGCCGTATCATGTCCGCTCCCTTTCACCTTCCACCTTACGTGGGAGCTTCCCGAGAACCTCTCCAGAAGCTGATGCTGGTGCCATGCTTCTTGTACACCTTGTAGAACTGTGAACCAAATAAACCTCTTTTCTCTATAAATCACCTAGACTTACATGTTCCATCCTAGCAACAGAAAATGATCTAAGCTAGAGTTCAGGAAGAAGGAAGACTGTGAATCGATCATTGCACTTGGCAAAAGGGTTTCTTAATACCTTTAGTAAGTGTGGTGGAAAGAAAAGCCTATTTGATTAAGTTCCAGAGAGAATGATAGGTGAAAAAATTGATATAACCAGCTGAGATTAGTAATTTTTGCCTTAAAGGACAGTAGAGAAATGGGATGAAAGGTTGGAAGGGAATGTGAGTCAAGAGAGAATTTTGTTTTTAATGAGTTCTATCATAATTGTTTATATGTGGATAGGAACTAGTTAGTTCAAGAAGAAATAAAACAGATTACATATGAGAACACTGGGATTATTACACAAGCAAAGATGGGATCTAATAAACAAAAGATGAAGTGCCCTTAGATAGGAGAATGGGAAATTCATCCATAGCTACAGGTCTGAGGGCAATATATGAATGAGGTTTGATGAAGGTAGGTTTGTAAGCTTGCCAGAGAAAGGGTCAAGTTTTCTTCTGAGTGCATTTTTTTTTTTTTTTCAATTAGTGAATTAAAAAGTTAAGTTGTAATCAGAGAGTAAGAAAGAGAAACATGGTAGACAGAATTCTAAGGTAATCCTCAGTGATGCTTATCCTTGAATAATTCTCTACTCTTTGAGCATGGGTCGAACCTATGCTATGGAGAGATACCACTTCTGTGACTATGTGATATTATATGGAAATAGGGAGATTATCCTTAGTGGACCTGACCCAATGCCATTAGTCCATTAAAACACATAATTTTTTTCCTATATGATCACAGAAGAGAAAATTACTCTAACTCACTTCAGAGAAAACAAACATTCATGTTGTAAACTGCCTATGATAGCCACATGGAGGGAGCCACAGTGGAGTCAAAGAGCTGAGAGAGACTCCTAGCTGACAGACAGGAGTAAAATGTTGAATTCCATCCTATAACTGAAAGGAAATGAATCTTGCCAACACCAGTGATATCAGAAGATGCCTCCATTCTCAGGTGACAACTCTATCCCTGACCAAAATCTTTATATCAGCAAGACGCAGAGCAAAGAATTTAGATGTGCCACACCTGGACTTTTGACTACAAAAACTCTGAAATAATAATAAATGTGTATTGTTTGAAGCCTGTACAGTTATAGTAATTTGTTACACAGCCATAGAAAAACTGATACAGGATGTCAGAGGGTTGACTGCAGAGGAAAAGGCATCTGAGCACAAGGACAATGAAGTGACTGTAGAATATAGAGATTACTGTGTAGGGTAGAGACCCATTGTAGTTCTGTAGTCAGAAATCAACAGTTGAGAACTGTCGGAAATGAAAGCTTGGATAAAACTATAAAGGGTTAGGAACTGTACATAACTCAGATTGTGGATTGTCCAGTTGAACACATTTAATGAGAAAAGGGTAAGGGAAATAAAGATATATATAAATGAATAATTATTATATTAGATCAAGTTATCTGATAGGGAAAGCAAGGAATTGAGGACAAGAGAGAGTAAACACATTGTGGAAATGTATGGTCCAGGGGCCAAATGTCTCAGTGACATTTTAAGATTTGTAAACATATATAGTCAAAAGGAAGTAAGACGGAAAGGTAGGCATCTGTGATTATAAGTTACTTGGCCCTTAGATTTTATTTTGACAAGCTCTTTTGTCCAACCCTGAATCTCGTATCACTTACCTGAATTTTGACCATACAAGCCAACCAATGCATGTGCTAGGCAGACTTCTTTGTTCTTCAGTTCCCCCAATTTGAGTGATGCTGCATCATTTATGGGTTCCTTCCCCCAACTTTTGGAGATATATTTCTTTATGATTTATACTCTTCTTGACTATAAAGTCCTTTTCTAAGGAGAAGGTTGGTCATTAATCACCTCACTGTGAATATTATTAGCAATTCAAACATTACTCACGATTTTGTAATAAAAATTCTGGCTTTCATAAAGAAAATTTCGATCCCAGAGGTTTGGAGGAAGAAGATATTTTTGTTGTTTAACAATCAGAGTACTTTCTGGATTCCTATAAAAACAGGGGTCAAAAACCTACTTCGTCTGTCCCAAATCTGTCTCCTTACCTGATTTTGTAAATAAAATGTCGCTGGAACACAGCCACCGAATTTGTTTCCATATTGTCCAAAGCTGTTTCAGCACTACAATTTACAGAGTTAAATAGGTGTAGTGAAGACTGTATGATACACAAAGCCTAAAATATTTATAAACTGGTCCTTTACAGAAAATGTAGGTGACCTCTGCTCTAATACTACCTTGCTAACCAAGGCTTTTCTCAGCATATGTGTTACAAATTCTTAGAAGTAGAGGAATAGAAAGTTGAGAAGATAAAAAGACAAAAGAAAAATGGGTACTATAGAAGTACTAAATGTTTTTGCCTGTAACTTTGGATGAAGTGAGAGAAACTAAGTCATTTTGCGCATATGAACAGTTATACTCTTTCCTCCACAATGTGTTCTATGACAAGAGAAGGAATTGGCATTTATGCAAGAAAGGGTCACAGCCCTCCAGTATGTTCTAGCATGTCTTCATGGTCTGGGATACTGCTAAGTTTCTTAACATTCTGAGTCAGCATTTTTAGAAATTCACTTCTTCCTGCTGACTAAGTCACTGGCACATTATAGTTTTCTTGTACTTGTATCTTATAAATGTATTTTTTCCATATCTGTTGAACTATGGGTTCTGGATTGAGGGGAGCTATTATTATGTTTATGATGATAAGAATATAAACCCAAGAGGGATGCTCTCCTTTGCTTTGTCTGAGGTCAGCCAAAACCTATGAAGAAAAACTTTAAATCCACTTCTTTAACGAATTTCAAGGGCCTTCATCTTTTTCAGGATAATGCAAAGTACAGAGAT
Source organism: Nycticebus coucang (assembly GCF_027406575.1). NCBI lineage: Eukaryota > Metazoa > Chordata > Mammalia > Primates > Lorisidae > Nycticebus > Nycticebus coucang. The sequence continues at coordinate 42,583,510 of NC_069791.1, read as the reverse complement.
ACTGTTTTTTCTTTTTATTGTTGGGGATTCATTGAGGGTACAATAAGCCAGGTTACACTGATTGCAATTGTTAGGTAAAGTCTATCTTGCGATCATGTCTTGCCCCCATAAAGTGTGACACACAACAAGGCCCCACCCACCTCCCTCCTTCCCTCTTTCTATTCCCCCCCACATAACCATAATTGTCATTAATTGTCCTCATATCAAAATTGAGTACATAGGATTCATGCTTCTCCATTCTTGTGATGCTTTACTAACAATAATGTCTTCCACGTCCATCCAGGTTAATACGAAGGATGTAAAGTCTCCATTTTTTTTAATGGCTGAATAGTATTCCATGGTATACGTATACCACAGCTTGTTAATCCATTCCTGGGTTGGTGGGCATTTAGGCTGTTTCCACATTTTGGCGATTGTAAATTGAGCTGCAAGAAACAGTCTAGTACAAGTGTCCTTATGATAAAAGGATTTCTTTCCTTCTGGGTAGATGCCCAGTAATGAGATTGCAGGATCAAATGGGAGGTCTAGCTTGAGTGCTTTGAGGTTTCTCCATATTTCCTTCCAGAAAGGTTGTACTAGTTTGCAGTCCCAGCAGCAGTGTAAAAGTGTTCCCTTCTCTCCACATCCACGCCAGCATCTGCAGTTTTGAGATTTTGTGATGTGGGCCATTCTCACTGGGGTTAGATGATATTTCAGGGTTGTTTTGATTTGCATTTCTCTAATATATAGAGATGATGAACATTTTTTCATGTGTTTGTTAGCCATTCGTCTGTCGTCTTTAGAGAAAGTTCTATTCATGTCTCTTGCCCATTGATATAACGGATTGTTGGCTTTTTTCATGTGGATGAATTTGAGTTCTCTATAGATCCTAGTTATCAAGCTTTTGTCTGATTGAAAATATGCAAATATCCTTTCCCATTGTGTAGGTTGTCTCTTTGCTTTGGTTATTGTCTCCTTAGCTGTACAGAAGTTTTTCAGTTTAATGAAGTCCCATTTGTTTATTTTTGTTGTTGTTGCAAGTGCCATGGCAGTCTTCTTCATGAAGTCTTTCCCCAGGCCAATATCTTCCAGTGTTTTTCCTATGCTTTCTTGGAGGATTTTTATTGTTTCATGCCTTAAGTTTAAGTCCTTTATCCATCTTGAATCAATTTTTGTGAGTGGGGAAAGGTGTGGGTCCAGTTTCAGTCTTTTACATGTAGACATCCAGTTCTCCCAACACCATTTATTGAATAGGGAGTCTTTCCCCCAAGGTATGTTCTTGTTTGGTTTATCGAAGATTAGGTGGTTGTAAAATGTTAGTTTCATTTCTTGGTTTTCAATTCGATTCCAAGTGTCTATGTCTCTGTTTTTGTGCCAATACCATACTGTCTTGAGCACTATGGCTTTGTAGTACAGACTAAAATCTGGTATGCTGATGCCCCCAGCTTTATTTTTGTTACAGAGAACTGCCTTAGCTATACGGGGTTTTTTCCAGTTCCATACAAAACGCAGAATCATTTTTTCCAAATCTTGAAAGTACGATGTTGGTATTTTGATAGGAATGGCATTGAATAGGTAGATTGCTTTGGGAAGTATAGACATTTTAACAATGTTGATTCTTCCTATCCATGAGCATGGTATGTTCTTCCATTTGTTAATATCCTCTGCTATTTCCTTTCTGAGGATTTCATAGTTTTCTTTATAGAGGTCCTTCACGTCCTTCGTTAGGTATATTCCTAGGTATTTCATTTTCTTTGAGACTATGGTGAAGGGAGTTGTGTCCTTAATTAGCTTCTCATCTTGACTGTTATTGGTGAACACAAAGGCTACTGACTTGTGGACATTGATTTTATATCCTGAAACATTACTGTATTTTTTGATGACTTCTAGGAGTCTTGTGGTTGAGTCTTTGGGGTTCTCTAAGTATAAGATCATGTTGTCAGCAAAGAGGGAGAGTTTGACCTCCTCTGCTCCCATTTGGATTCCCTTTATTTCGTTGTGTTGCCTAATTGTATTGGCTAGAACTTCCAGCACTACGTTGAATAGTAAAGGTGACAGAGGACAACCTTGTCTGGTTCCAGTTCTAAAAGGAAAAGCTTTGTTTGAGTTTTACTCCATTCAGTAAAATATTGGCTGTGGGTTTGTCATAGATAGCTTCAATCAGTTTTAGAAATGTGCCACCTATGCCTATACTCTTCAGTGTTCTAATTAGAAAAGGATGCTGGATTTTATCAAATGCTTTTTCTGCATCTATTGAGAGGATCGTGTGATCTTTATTTTTGCCTCTGTTAATATGGTGGATAACGTTTATAGAATTGTGTATGTTAAACCAGCCTTGCATCCCTGGGATGAAGCCTACTTGATCATGATGAATGACTTTTTTGATGATAAGCTGTAATCTATTGGCTAGGATTTTGTTGAGAATTTTTGCGTCTATGTTCATGAGTGAGATTGGTCTGAAATTCTCCTTTTTGTTTTGGTCTTTTCATGGTTTTGGTATCAGGGTGATGTTTGCTTCATAGACTGTGTTGGGGAAGATTCCTTCTTCCTCAATTTTTTGGAATAATTTCTGCAGTACAGGAATAAGCTCTTCCTTGAAGGTTTGATAGAATTCTGGAGTGAAGCCATCTGGACCAGGGCATTTTTTGGTTGGAAGCTTTTTTATTGTTTCTTTGATCTCAGTGCTTGAAATTGGTCTGTTCAGGAGCTCTATTTCTTCCTGGCTGAGTCTAGGGAGAGGGTGTGATTCCAAATATTGATCCATTTCTTTCACATTGTCAAATTTCTGGGCATAGAGTTTCTGGTAGTATTCAGAGATGATCTCTTGTATCTCTGTGGGATCAGTTGTTATTTCCCCTTTATCATTTCTGATTGAGGTTACTAGAGATTTTACTTTTCTATTCCTCATTAGTCTGGCCAATGGTTTATCTATTTTATTTATTTTCTCAAAAAACCAACTCTTTGTTTCATTAGTTTTCTGAATGATTCTTTTGTTTTCAATTTCATTTTTCTCTGATATTATTTTGGATATTTCTTTTCTTCTACTGAGTTTAGGCTTAGATTGGTCTTCTTTTTCCAATTCCATAAGGTCTCTTGTGAGATTGTTGATGTGCTCTCTTTCTGTTTTTCGAATGTAGGCATCTAAAGCGAATTTTCCTCTCAAAACTGCTTTTGCAGTATCCCACAGGTTTTGGTAGCTTGTGTCTTCATTGTTGTTATGCTCAAGGAAGTTAATGATTTCCTGTTTTATTTCTTCCTTCACCCATCTGTTATTCAACAGAAGATTGTTTAGTTTCCATGCCTTTGGGTGGGGTCGAGCATTTTTGTTAGAGTCGAGTTCCACCTTTAGTGCCTTATGGTCTGAGAAGATACAGGGTAAAATTTCAATTCTTTTGATTCTGTTGATATTTGTTTTGTGTCCCAGGATATGATCAATTTTGGAGAATGTTCCATGGGGTGATGAGAAGAATGTATATTCTTTATCTTTGGGATGGAGTGTTCTATATGCATCTATCAAGCACAGTTGTTCTAGGGTCTCATTTAAGTCTCTTATATCCTTGTGTAATTTCGGTTTAGAGGATCTGTCCAGCTCTGTAAGAGGAGTGTTAAGGTCCCCTGTTGTGATGGTATTATCAGATACCATATTGCTCAGACTGAGTAAGGTCTGTTTCAAGAATCTGGGAGCATTTAAATTGGGTGCATAGATATTTAGAATTGAAATGTCTTCTTGTTGTATTTTTCCCTTGACCAATATAAAGTGACCATCTTTGTCTTTTTTGACTTTAGTTGCTTTAAATCCACATGTATCTGAAAATAAGATTGCAACTCCTCTTCTGAATTCCATTTGCCTGAAAAATTGTCTTCCAACCCTTGACTCAGAGCTTTAATTTGTCTTTTGAAGCCAGGTGTGTTTCTTGCAGACAGCAAATGGATGGTTTGTGTTTTTTAATCCAGTCAACCAATCTATGTCTGTTCAGTGGGGAATTCAAGCCATTAACATTTATTGAGATAATTGATAAGTGTGGTAGTATTCTATTCGTCTTATTTTGTGAGAGTCCATTGCTTAGTTTTATCTTTTGCATCAGTGGGGAGGTTTGGTTCTGTCCTTTAATTTCTGAGTTCTTACTTTGCTGCTGATCCATTGTGGTGGTCAGTGTGCAGAACAGGTTGAAGTATTTCCTGTAGAGCTGGTCTTGTTGTGGCGAATTTCCTCAATGTTTGTATATCTGTAAATGATTTGATTTCTCCGTCAATTTTGAAGCTTAGCTTAGCAGGGTACAGAATTCTGGGCTGGAAATTGTTCTGTTTAAGTAGATTAAAGGTAGATTACCATTGTCTTCTTGCTTGGAAATTTTCATTAGAGAAGTCTGCGGTCACTCTGATGGATTTGCCCCTGTAGGTCAACTGGTGCTTACTCCTGCCAGCTTGCAGAATCTTTTCTTTTGTCTTGACTTTGGACAGGTTCATCACAATGTGTCTTGGAGAAGCTCGGTTAGAGTTGAGGCGACCCGGGGTTCGATATCCCTCTGAAAGCAGTGTGTCAGAATCTTTGGTGATATTTGGGAAATTTTCTTTTATAATATTCTCTAGTATGGCTTCCATTCCTCTGGGTCATTCTTCTTCCCCTTCTGAGAATTCCTATAACTTGTATGTTGGAACGCTTCATAAAGTCCCATAATTCTGACAGTGACCATTCTGCTTTCTCTCTCTTCTTTTCTGCCTCTTTTACTATCTGAGTTATCTCAAGAACTTTGTCTTCTACCTCTGAAATTCTTTCTTCTGCATGGTCTAACCTGTTGCTGATACTTTCCATTGCATCTTTAAGTTCCCTAATTGTTTCATTTCCTTCAGCTCTGTTATATCCTTTTTATATTCTTCATATTGTTCATCTCTGATTTGATCTGTTTTTGGATTTCCTTTTGGTTATTTTCCACTTTATTAGCAGTTTCCTTCATTGTTTCCATCATTTCTTTCATTGTTTTCAACATGTGTATTCTAAATTCCCTTTCTGTCATTCCTAACATTTCTGTATAGGTGGAATCCTCTGCAGTAGCTACCTCATGGTCCCTTGGCGGGGTTGTTCTGGACCGGTTCTTCATGTTGCCTGGAGTTTTCTGCTGATTCTTCCTCATGGGTGATTTCTTTTATCTGTTTCCTTACCCTAATTTTCCTTTCACTTCCTCTTGCTCTTTAAGTTCTCGTGCCTGTGGACTAAGGGTTACAGGACCAGAAGCGTGAGAAGGTTTAAGAGCAAAAAAGGGATGAAAGAAAGGAGGACTGAGTGATTAAAAAAAAAAAAGAAAAATAGAGAAAGGAGAGGGGGTGGGTAAAAGGAATATTGACAAAAAGAAGAGAGGCACAGAAAGAGGGAGACAGAGCAGTATAGGTGTACAGTAGGGTACTTTGATACAACCTTAAAAAAAAGAAACACACCTTCTGGGTGTGCCCAGTTGGGTGGATCCCTTGAGGTCAGCAGCTCTTTGCTAACCTGATCAGAGACAGTACCCCACCTCCACCAAGTAGAGAGGAAAAACAAAAATGCTATAAATCAAACCAAAACAAGCAAACAGAAAACTTTATGGGATAAAATTGGCTGGAAAAACCAAATAATAGTGGTAAAAACACTAACAAAAATGAAGTTCTAATTATTGAAATAGGCGGCAATGGGAAATTATAATTAAACTAGAAAAATTGAGAAAGAAAAAGGATCTGTATGGAAAAGGTTGAACTTAAAAAACAAAACAACAATCAACAACATCAAAATAAACAACCAAACCAAAAACAAACTAACAAACAACAACAACAAAAAAACATACAACCAAAAACAAAGCAGTATGTATATGTTATTGAATATTGTCTGGGCAACACGTGGTCTTCTGGGGTGTGAGATGTTAATCACAGTTCTGATATGACTGGAGGCTGCTAGTTTCTCAAACCTCAGCAGGTAGACACCCTAAATCTCTCTTCAGCCCACTTAAAAGGCACTTTGAACTTGTTCACTTACTGAGCAGAAGCTTTCTCAGGGAAGTGCTTGTCGCTGGAATCACTGCTGAAGTGGCTATCCACTTAGCCTTTGTGTCAAAACTGGTCTCCCTCTGCCCCCGAGGGTTAGGGCTGCAAGGCGGCTCAGACCCCGCCCTTAGGCTCTTTGGTCGCTGGGTTACCAGCTCCCACCCAATTCCAGCTCTGCGACCCTGAGGGCGGAGCTAACCGGGGCAGATTGCTCACAATGTCTGCCTGTGACCCAGAGCCAAACACTATTAGCTCCGTCTGGCTCAGCGGCTCAGACTGGGGCCCTAGACAAAGGCCAAAGTTCTCTGCACTCCCACTCAGGCTCTCCCCAAGGCAATTCAGCTGAGTGCCAAGTCCAAAGACACCAAAACAGTTCACAGGTAAGGCCTTTCTGGTTTGCAGTCTCGCTGCTACTGAACTTACAGTTGCGGGCGGGTTTAGACGGATTGAACACACGCGACCACTTGCCGGTTTTCCAATGTTTTAGTCCTCCTCTTGGGGTCCAGAAGTCTCTCGCTGACTCCCTGTATCCTCTCAGGGTTGATGATAGGCAGATCCCACCAGCCAGAGATGCCTGGAGTCCTATATCCCCAGACTCACGGTGCCCAGATGCAAGGAAGCTGTTACTCGGCTGCCATCTTGCTCCGCCTCCTCCCAGAGATACTGTTAATGTTACTTTCCTCTACTTTTCTAAATCAGTCTTTCTAGAGGCATTTTTTTCCCAAAAATATTGTTCTAATATTTTCAAAGACTTTTTAGTTTAGTTTTTTGTTGTCGTTGTTTTGTTTCATTTTTTATTTTTATTTTTTGCAGTTTTTAGCTGGGGTTGTGTTTGAACCAGCCACCTCTGGCATGTGGGACCGGTGCCTACTCCTTTGAGACGTAGGCACCGCCCTCTTTTGTTTTTTAATCACAGACATGATTTCCCTGTTGCCCAGGCTGGAATGCAATGGTGTGATCATAGCTCACAGCAACTTCAAACTCCTGGGCTCAAGTGATTCTCCTTCTTCAGCGTCCCAAGCAGCTGCGACTACAGGTGTGTCCCACCACCACTTGGCGACCTTTTAGTTTTGATGATCATATTCATTGTGTTTTGTTAATTTGACTGGTATTTTTTAATTTACGAATTTCTGATCTGAATCTTTATTCTTTCCTTTCTTCATCTTTGAACTTAATATGCTATCCCTTTGAATTTATTGTGAGTATTCTGTTGAGTTTAAGTAGTGGAGATCAATGTTCAAGCGTGTTCTATACATATATGCTTGAAAAGAAGGTATAGGCCATATTCATTGGTTACAGTGAACCAAAAATTAGCAATTTAGTTACACACTATTTGTCCTATATTATCAGAGGCTTGAAAGTTAATCATTATGTTAATAATAATAAATATTATTTTAATGCTTCCCTTTATATTTTAAACATATGTATTTAAGTCTAAAGTCATTTATTCTCACTTTATTCTCCTACCAAATAATGTAAAATTCTTACGTATTTTTACTCTGATACCCCCTTCCATACTCCATCCCTTTGCCTAGCATTTCGATTTCTTCTTGTTTTCTGAGCTTTGCAAAACTAACCCAAATGGGGGAGCTTCTCTTTTCTTCTGTAGACTTTAAATCCGTTGGCAATGAAGTTGGAAATTTTCTGTGTTTTTTCTTTTGTAATGCATCCTTAATTTAATCAATTTCTCTTAATGTGATTTCTTTATATCTCTTGAACATTTTCCTTTTCTCCATTGTCACTTTGCTTTCTTACCACTATCTCTGCCTGGATCACAGCAGGTACTCTTGACTGGGTCCAGTATGTTTGTTCCTAACCCAATGTCCCCCACACAGCAGCCAGCATGATACTTCATAATACAAACGCGTCTTCCTGCTTAGAATCATTCAGAGATTCCCATTGTTTTCGAAAAAGTCTGAAGTCCTTAACAGGGCCTAACATGCTGTTACCGCCATTTCTACAGCCTTGTTTCTGTCCACTTCTTCCCTTGTTCATTTTGTTTGCAATTGTTCTGAGCATCTTTCAGCTTCCTGAACACAGCACGTTCCTTCAAATCTGGGCTGCTACATGAGTGTTTTCCTCTATCTGGAACTCTCTTATCTGCCTTTGCTTGGATAATTTTTATTTATTTTCTTTAGAAAGGCTATTCCAAAGTAAATTCTAGTGTAAGTGTGATGTTCACAGTAGTTTGGAGCACTCCATGCTCCAATTTTCTTTGGCCAGATCTGTCCTCATTCCTGTGGCAGACCCTGGGAATTCAATGTGACACGCCTATACTTCTCCCTTTATTTTCTGAATTATTACTTTTGTTTCTAGGTTTACTACCTGTTCTTCCAAAACTTTACTTATTCTCAATGTGTGAGACTGCATAACAATGCATATGGGTGATTTTGATTTTAAAAAGTTTATTGTGTTTGGTGCTTAACTTTACCTCTTGGTAGCTCTTAGCTGATTTTACTTTAATTGCTCTTTAAAATTTTCTTTCTTTACCAACCTGAGCAAGAGCAAGACCCCATCTCTACTTAAAATAGAAAAACTGAGGCAGGAGGATTGCTTGAACCCAAGAGCTTGAGGTTGCTGTGAGCTATGACACTATGACACTTTACTCTGGGCAACAGAGCAAGACTCTGTCTCCAAATAAAATAAATAAAATAAACATTTTCTTTCTTTCCAGGTAGACACTAAGACCTGGGATGGTAAGTGTGAAGTCTGCAGTGCCTGGCATATGAAATCACTTAATAAATAATTGTTTAATTAATGTTCAATAGATTTCTCAAAGTATAAATCGCTAAGTATAGGTGCTATTCTGATAGCATCTGACAGTGGGAAACTTTACATTGAGAAATAAATTGAGAAACTATTCTAAAGGGGAATTTGGTAAGCAGTGGGTTTATCTTGTATCTTACCAATGGAGACATATGGGAACTTCATGAACCAATAAGGTGGACAGGTGAGCATGCAACCTAGATGATGAAATTACTACAGAACACAGAATATTATCCATAGTGATATAAACAGCAGGAGAATTTTAAGGACTATAGGAAAAGATAAAGAAAATTATAGCCGGCTATTCTCTCTGCAACTCAGGGAAAGTACGATGTTGAAATAAATCACTTAATCTCTTGCTGTCTCATTTTAACTATTGAGTATATAATGAATGATTATTCTTAACTACTGCATGGGTATTGTGAGACTTAATTTGCTAATGTTTATACAGTGCTTCAGATTGTCTGATTAAAAGTATGAAGTATCATTATTATACTATAAAAGTGTGTGAAATTTTATTTTAATTTCATAAATATGAAATTATACCTTTCTACTTTCACTTAAAATACTCTGAAATTCATACATAGTACACATTGATTGGTGCATATTTGAATCTAGGTTTCCAGGCACACGCGTCAGCTATTCCTGTTTCTGTCTATAGACCTTGTCTGTATTGCTATTGTCCAGAAAGTTCACAGGACTTTGGCTAAAATAGACTCAAAAGGGCAAGACTCCTTTTTATTAAATTGTTCATGTAAGTCTAGAGTATTATGATTACTTTTTCTTTCATTTCAACCTTTTCTTTTTCAGCTCATAATTTTCCCATTTCTAAATGTCATTAGTTTTTGTCTATATGGCGATATTCTTCCCACACCCCATCTTCTCACTGTAATTTTGGATCTGGTCAAGGAAAATTTTTAATTGTTTTTCCAAGAGGCACTTCTCTGGCACTCCATGCTCCAATTTTCTTTGGCCAGATCTGTCCTCATCCCTGCAGCAGACCCTGGGAATTCAGTGTGACACTCCTGTGCTTCTCCCTTTATTTTCTGAATTCATTACTTTTGTTTCTAGGTTTACTACCTGTTCTTCCAAAACTTTACTTAGAAATATGTATGGGAGGTAAAATTTTAGCAATATTGCCTGTCTGAAAATGTTATTATTTAATCTAAATGCTTGATGGAGAGTTTTAAAGCATGTTTACTGAAAATGTTGCAGTATTACTTCATTTTCTCCTAGTTTTCAATGTTGCCATTTTTACTTCTGGCCTTTCATAATTTTTTTTTTCTGGAAGATTTGGGATCTTTTTATTCTCAATGTGTGAGACTGCATAATAATGCATATGGGTGATTTTAAAAAGTTTATTGTGTTTGGTGCTTAATCTGGTTACTTGTGTCTTTGGTTCTGTGGATTTTGTGTATTCTTTTTTTCATTGAATTTTTTCTCTTTGCATTTTCTTTTCTTTCTCTTTCTGAAATTTTCATTACTGGAGACTGGAACTTTTGAACCTATTCTCTAATTTTCTTATCTCTCTCCTCATATATCCATCAGTTTGTCTTTTCCATTCAGTATGAGAAGTTTGCTCAATTATGTTTTTTATTTTAACTCTAACTTCTATTAAAATATATAGTTAATTTATCTTGAATATACATGAAATATACGAGCTTTTCTCTGGCTTTTTTTTTTTTAAATTAAATCATAGCTGTGTACATTAGTGCAATCAAGGGGTAAAATGTGCTGGTTTCATATACAATCTGAAATATTTTCATCAAACTGTTTAATATAGCCTTTATGGCATTTTCTTAGTTATTGTATGTAGACATTTGTATTCTGCATTTAGTAAGTTTCACCTGTATCCATTCTAAGATGCACTGTAGATATGACCCCACCAATTACCCTCCCTCTACCCAAACCTCCTCCCTCCCCTCACCTCCCCTCCCTTGGCCCTTTCCCCATATTCTTGTGCTATAGTTGGGTTATAGCCTTCATATGAAAGCTATAAATAGCTTCATAGTAGGGCTGAGTACATGGGATGCTTTTTATTTTATTCTTGAGATACTTTGCTAAAAAGAATATGTTCCAGCTCTATCCATGTAAACATGAATGAGGTAAAATCTCCATCTTTCTTTAAGGCTGCATAATATTCCATGGTAAACATGTACCACAATTTATTAATCCATTCGTGGGTCGATGGGCACTTGGGCTTCTTCCATGACTTAGCAATTATGAATTGGGCTGCAATAAACATTCTGATACAAATGTCTTCGTTATATTGTGATTTTTGGTCTTCTGGGTATTTACCTAGTAAAGGAATTATAGGATCGAATGGCAGGTCTATTTTTAGATCTCTAAGTATTCTCCAAACATTCTTCCAAAAGGAACGAATTAGTGTGCATTCTCACCAGCAGTGTAGAAGTGTGCCCCTTTCTCCACATCCACGCCAACATCTCTGGTTTTGGGATTTTGTTATGTGGGCTAATCTTACAGAAGTTAGGTGATATCTCAAAGTAGTTTTGATTTGCATTTCTCTGATGATTAAAGATGATGAGCATTTTTTCATGTGTCTGTAGGCTGTGCGCCTGTCTTCTTTAGAGAAGTTTCTCTTCAAGTCTTTTGCCCACCCTGAAATGGGATCACTTGTTCTTTTCTTGCTAATACGTTTGCATTCTCTGTGGATTCTGGTTATTAAACTTTTGTCAGAGGTATAACCTACAAATATTTTCTACCATTCTGAGGGCTGTCTGCTTGCTTTACTTACTATGTTCTTGGCTGTGCAGAAGTTTTTTAGTTTCATTAGGTCCCAGTAGTGTATTACTGATACTGCTTCAATTGCCTCGGAGTCCTCCCAATAAAATATTCACCCAGGCCAATTCCTTCAAGAGTTTTCCATGCACTTTCTTCTAGTATTTTTATAGTTTCATGTCTTAAGTTTAAATCTTTTATCCAGTGAGAGTCTATCTTACTTAATGGTGAAAGGTATGGGTCCAGTTTCAGTCTTCTACGGGTTGTCAGCCAGTTTACCCAGCACCATTTGTTAAATAGGGAATCTTTTCCCCACTGAATGTTTTTAACTGGCTTGTCAAAGATCAGATAATGGTAAGTAGCTGGATTCATTTCTTGGTTCTCTATTCTGTTCCAGACACCTACCTCTCTGTTTTTGTTCCAGTACCATGTTGTTTTGATCACTATTGATTTATAGTACAGTCTCAAGTCTGGTAGCGTGATTCTTCCTGCTTTGTTTTTATTTCTGAGTAATGTCTTGGCAATTCAAGTTTTTTTCTGATTCCATATAAAACAAAGTATTTTTTTTCGAGATCTTTAAAATATGACAATCGAGCTTTAATAGAAATTGCATTAAAATTATATATTGCTTTCGGTAGTATAGACATTTTAACAATGTTGATTCTTCCCAGCCATGAGCATGGTATGTTTTTCTATTTGTTAACATTTTCAGCTATTTCTTTTCTTAAAGTTCCATAGTTCTCTTTATAGAGATCTTTCATGTCCTTTGTTAGGTAAACTCCCAAATATTTCATCTTCTTTGGCACTACTGTGAATGGAATAGAGTCCTTGACTGTTTTTTCAGCGTGGCTATTGTTGGTATATATAAAGGCTACAGATTTATGGGTATTGATTTTGTAGCCTGAGACGTTGCTGTATTCCTTGATCACTTCTAAAAGTTTTGTAGTAGCATCCCTGGTGTTTTCCAGATATACGGTCATATCATCTGTGAAGAGTGAAAGTTTGATCTCTTCTGACCCTATGTGGATACCCTTGCCTTTTCCCCCCTAATTTCAGTGGCTAAAACATCCATTACAATGTTAAAGAGCAATGGAGACAATGGGCAACCTTGCCTGGTTCCTGATCTACGTGGAAATGATTTTAATTTAACTCCATTCAATACGATATTGGCTGTGGGGTTGCTATAGATAGCCTCTATCTGTTTAAGAACTGTTCCTTCTATACCAATTTTCTTAAGTGTTCTGATCATGAAGGGATGCTGGATATTATCAAAAGCTTTTTCTGCATCAATTGAGAGAATCATATGGTCTTTATTTTTTAGTTTGTTTATGTGCTGAATTACATTTATATTTTTACATATATTGAACCAGCCTTGAGATCCTGGGATAAACTCCACTTGGTCATTGTGTATACTTTTTTTGATGTGTTGTTGGATTCTGTTTGTTAGGATCATATTGAATTTTTTGCATCAATATTCATTAGTGATATTGGTCTATAATTTTCTTTTCTTGTTGGGTCTTTCCCTGGTTTAGGGATCAAGGTGATGTTTGCTTCATAGAATGTGTTGGGTGGTATTCCTTCTTTTTCTATATTTTGGAAGAGGTTTAGTAATATAAGCACTAGTTCTCTTATAAAGGTTTGGTAGAATTCTGACGTGAAGCCATCTGGTCCCGGGCTTTTCATTTTAGGGAGATTTTGTATAGTTGATGCTATTTCAGAACTTGATATAAGCCTGTTCAACATTTCCACTTTGTTCTGGCTAAGTCTTGGTAGGTGGCTTGCTTCCAAGTATTGGTCAATTTCTTTCAGATTTTCATATTTCTGAGAGTAAAGTTTCTTGTTATATTCATTAAGGATTTTTTGAATTTTTGAGGGGTCTGTTGTTATTTCATCTTTACCATTTCTAATTGATGAAATTAAAGATTTTACTCTTTTTTTTTTTTTCCTGGTTAGGTTATTTATTTTATTGACCTTTTCAAAAAACCAACTTTTTGATTTATTGATCTGTTGTATAATCCTTTTGTTTTCAATTTCATTTAATTCTGCTCTAATTTTTGTTATTTCTTTTCTTCTGCTGGGTTTGGAGTTGGAATTTTCTCTCTTCTCCTGTTGCTTGAGATGTCCCATTAAGTTGTTAACTTCCTCTCTTTGTGTTTTCTTAAGGAAGTCTTGCAGTGCTATAAATTTCCCTCTTAGGACTGTCTTTGCAGTATCCCAGAGGTTCTGATAATTTGTGTCTTCATTGTCGTTTTGTTCCAAAAATTTGGTAATTTCCTTCTTAATCTCGTCTATGACCCATCTATCCTTCAGTATAAGGTTATTTAGCTTCCATGTTTTTGTATGAGTATGCAGATTCCTGTTGTTATTGTGTTCAACTTTTATTCCATGATGGTCTGAGAAGATGGAAGGAATAATTTCTATTTTTTAAAATTTGTGCTTAGGTTAGACTTGTGACTTAGGATGTGATCGATTTTGGAGTATGTTCTGTGGGCTGATGAGAAGAATGTATATTCGGTTTTGTTGGGATGAAATGTTCTGTAGATGTCTGTTAAATCCAGATGTTGTATGGTTAAGTTTAAATCAAAATTTCTTTGCTTAGCTTCTTTTTGGAGGATCTCTCTGACACGGCTAAAGGGGTGTTAAAATCTCCAACTACTATGGAACTGGAGGAAGTCAAGTTGCTCATGTCTGTTAGAGTTTCTCTTATAAATTGAGGTGCATTCTCATTGGGTGCATAAATATTAATAATTGAAATCTTGTGATATTGAGTATTACCTTTAACAAATATGAAGTGTCCATCCTTATCCTTCCTTATTTTGGTTGGTTTAAAGACTATTGTATCTGCGAATAGGATTGCAACACCTGCTTTTTTCTTCTTTCCATTTGCCTGGAACATAGATGACCATCCCTTTACCATGAGTCTATATTTATCTTTTAAGGTAAGATGAGATTCTTGTGTGCAGCAGATATCTGGCCTGAGTTTTTGTATCCAGTCAGCCAACCTTTGCCTCTTTAGAGGACAATTTAAACCATTCACATTAATTGAGAATATTCATAAGCCTTTCCAAAGTCTGGTGGACATTTTTAATCCTTTTGCAACTGTGGAAGTTGGAATTGATCAAAAGTTTCTAGGTGAGTTTAATTTTGTGGTGGAGGGTTACACTGGTCTTTATGGAGGATAGGTCTGAGAATATCCTGGAGATATTCTGGTTTAGTTATGGCAAGTTTCTTCAACATGTGAATGTCATTAAAGTGTTTAATTTCTCCATCATAAATGAAACTCAGTTTAGCTGGATACAGGATCCTGTGTTGAATGTTATTTTGTTTTAGGAGATTAAAAGTCGATGACCATCCTCTTCCAGCTTGAAAAGTTTCAGCAGAGAGATCTGCAGTTATTCTAATATTCTTCCCCTTGTAGGTTATGGTTTTCTTAAGTTTAGCTGCTTTCAGAATTTTCTCCTTCATATTAACTTTAGTGAAATTGATTATGATGTGTCTGGGGGATGTCTTATTCGGGTTGAGTCATGCTGGAGTTCTGAAACTGTCTGCTATCTGAATTTCAGAATCTCTCGGCATGTCTGGCAAGTTCTTTTTCATAATCTCATGAAGAAGAGACTCTGTGCCTTGTGAAGCCACTTCGTCGCTTTCGGAGATCCCTATAAGGCAAATATTGCTTTTCTTCTAATTATCCCAGAGCTCTCTGAGAGAGTAATCTGTTTTTGCCCTCCATTTCTCTTCCTCTCTGAGAGTTTGGGAGCATTTGAAAGCTTTGACTTCAATGTCAGAAATCCTTTCTTCTGCTTGCTCTATTCTGTTACTGAGAGATTCTACTGTGTTTCTCAGATCTTCGAGGGCTGCAACTTCTTGTCTCAATGTGTCAAAATCTTTGGTCATTTGGTCTTTGAATTCATTGAATTCTTGAGACATCTTTTGGATTACTGCTCAGAATTCTAATTCAATCTTATTTGCTATCCAGATTCTGAATTCAATTTCTGACATCTCAGCCATTTGTTTATACATGGGATCTTGTGCTGTGTCTTCCCCATTGTTCCTTCGGGGAGTTGATCTACTTTGATTATTCATATTGCTGGAATTTTCCATTGATTCCACCCCATTATTGTTTTTCACCATTGCCTCTGTTGGGAGGTATCTCTCCAAGATTAGACCCCAGCGAGATCACTCTATTGTTGCTGGATCTTTGTAGGGAGTGACCCTGTGTAGCTGCTCTGGGGCTGCCCCAGGCAGGGAGTTCTGGCTGTGGGAGCAGCTTCAGAGTTTTGCACACCGAATCCAGCAATAGGGCAGGGGGTGGTGCACACAGTTCTGGGAGTGCCTGGTGCCCCGTGACTTTGGCACAGAGAGCCCAAGGCTCTAGCACTCTCTGGCCAGAAGGAAGGCTCTGAACAGAGGCAGGGAGAGCTCTGGAGGGAGGGTACAAATCACACAGCTACCAGAGTCCCTGGCCAGGTGGGCGGGCTGATGCAGAGGCAGGGAGGGTATGGGAGGGAGGACCCAGGTTGCGTGGCTCCCGGAGTTCCTGGCTGGGGCGGGCAGAGGCCTGATAGGCACAGGATGCACCATGCAGGGCTGTGGGGTTGCTGGCGAATTCCTTGGCCAAGGTGGGCATGCAGAGGCCCGACAGGCACAAGGTGTGGCACCACACAGTTGCTGGCAAAGTTCTTGGCCAGGGTGGGTGTGTGGAGGCCCGGCAGGTGCTGAGCACTGGGCCGTGCCATTGCCAGTAGAGTCCCTGGCCGGGGCTGGCATGTGGAGGCCTGGCGGGCATGGGGCACGGGGCCACCCAGTTGTCGGTGGAATCCCTGGTCAGGGCGGAGGTACGGAGGTGCGCAGTTGCTGACGGAGTCCCTGGTAGGGGGGAGCTCAGCACGGCCCCATAGTCTCTTGCTGGAGGGGTGCTTGGTCCGGCAGACAGGGAGGTGGAGCACTGGTCAAGAACTTCCTCCCTCTGTCTCAGCCAGGGGTTAGGCTTCTGGTTCATCAGGTAAGGGGGGAAGGGTGTACTGGAAGTTCAGAATATCAGGGAAGACTTTAGTTCAATTTTTCTGCCTAGCAAGAAAGTGTTCAGAGTCACAGCAGGGTCCCTCTGAGGAAGTAGTCCCCGCTTCCCATAGCACTCACCTATCAGGTGAGACAAGAGGTCCTCAGTTCACAGCTTGTCTGTAGAAAACCTGCAGGAGCAAACTAAGAGAAAAAAGAAAGGAGACAGAAAAACAAAAAAACCCAACAGCTTTCTTGGGGGAGGGGATGGACACTTTTCCTTTCAGATGAATTTTGTACCTGAAGATTGGTTTCTTGGAGTCGCAGCTTGCCTTAGCAGAGGTGACCTATAGTTATCATTTCTCTCTCAGCTGGGCTTCCAGTCTTCAGCTTAATTGGGCTGTTTCTGGATGTTATCATTCCTTTTGGACAGGAGCCTCTTTTGGAAGCTGCATTCAGTTGGCCATTTTGCCCCTCCCTCCTCTGGCTGTTTCTTTATTGTGGCATTCTGCTTTTATATCATGGTTGCAATAAATTTTCTTAGGATATTAAAGATGTATTTATTATATATATATATATGAGCATATTTGTGTGTGAATATATAGATAGATATTATATCAGTGGTTCTCAAACTTTTTGGTCTCATGAACCCAAATATTAAAAATTAGTGAAGATTCCAAAGAGCTTTCATTTATGTGGGTTATATATTTTTATATTTAATATATTAGAAATGGAAGCTGCATCGTATTTAAAATATTTACTTATCATTTAAAAATAACAATAATAAACCTATTGTATGTTAATATAACTATTATTTATAAAACATAATTGTGTTTTCTCAAATAAAAGGAATTTCATGAGAAGAGTAGCTTTTAAAATATATATTTTTACAAGTCCATTTGATGTCTGGCTTAACCGTAGACAACTAGATACTCATAGCTGCTTCTGTATTCAATTTGTGGTGCTGTCACATCTTGCACTGCCTCTGAAAAACTCCTCTATACACTCATGAGAGTATGAGAGCAAATAAGGTAAAGAATATCTTAGTATTATTATGAAAATAGTTTTGACCTTGCGGGCCTCCTGAAAAGGCCTCAGGGCCTCCCCAGGGCCTCTGGACCACACAGTTTAGGGAGTGCTGTTGTATGTACCAACACGTGCACACAAGCGGGCACATGCTCTTTTTAGAAATTGATGGTTTTACCTTGCCTTGTTTTTAAATTTTTTATCCAGGTTCCCCTGCCTCAGTTTTTTGTTTGTCTTATTTTGTTTGAGTTCTCATTTTGTTAGAGGTTTTCCTCAACCAGCTGATAATAGCTGCCTGACAGTTCACATTTAAGAGTAAAAGAGTGATTGGGCACTGTGTTTGAGGAACGAATTTTCAAGGAATGAGTTCATTCTAGGGCAATGGTTCTCAACTTCGTTAAATACAATGCTCACTTTTTTTAAAAGTAAACATCCTATAAATTGGTCCTTATTACTTTGAAGTGAAATTCATAGTTAGTAGAACTTAAACAATCAACACATACAATATCACCAAGAGCAATGGCATACCATAACTGTGATATAAAAAGGAAATAAGCAAAAAAATGATTCCTAATAAAATAATATGCATTTAGTGTGTAAGTCTTTGGGCAGAGCTACCTTACTCTTTCCTGTGGACACTGTGAAATTATGAGGTATTGTGTATACATGTAGAATCTCTGTGAAAGGTGACACCTGCACAGACAGAGATGGTGGGTGTGTCAGTGATAACTTGAATACCATGAATACTTAGATTCACATTTATTTTTTTTCCTTTTTGGTATTTATTAATAACCATCTACCTTGCCTTCAGAAAGATTTTTAAGATAGGGGATTATTCTTCATTGTGAGGGATTTTTATACATGAGAAGATGTCTGGAATCAGAGATCCTTACTTAAATGTCAGCGATGCTCCCCCAATCATTGCAGAACCCCACACATTTCCCACTGACCGCTCCCCTGGGAAGCTGGGCTCAGGTTCTGGGTCATCAAGAGTCAGAATGTTATTTGGAGAAACTCAAAGACTGGTTCACTCACCAGTCCCCTCCTTCTCTCTCTTTTTTTTTTTTGTTCACAAATCAGTCTCTCATTCTGTGACTTCTGCATTCAGCCCTGAAATCCTCTAGTTCCATGTCTTTGAAAAATGGTGGGTGAAAATGGGCTGTCTTGGTGAAGGTTAATGCTTGGGAAGGCTGGATGCCTTCAAAGTGGTTAGGTCCTAATCAAGAGCCCAGTTGCTTCTCTTCTTCTATATATATATATATATATATATATATATGTGTATTTTTTTTTTTTTTTAGAGACAGAGTTTCACTTTATCCCCCTCTATAGAGGGCTGTGGTGTCACACAGCTCACAGCAACCTCCAACGCCTGGGCTTAGGCCATTCTCTTGCCTCAGCCTCCCCAGTAGCTGAGACTACGGGTGCCCGCCATAAAGCCTGGCTATTTTTTTTTTTTTTTGCAGTTTGGCCAGGGCTGGGTTTGAACCCACCACCCTTGGTATATGGGGCCAGGGCCCTACCCACTGAGCCAGAGGCACCACCCACCCAATTGCTTCTTATATAAACTCTTAGACTCTTCTCTTGTTATAAGCCCTAGGGCTCCTGCCTTTGTTTATACTTTACACTTTTCAATATCCTGCAGGGAAAATGGGCTTGTCTCTCCTCACTCTTCAATAGGCCCACACGTGTCAGCTTCATCTGGTCTACTTAGCCCTCTTCCATTTACTTTCATTTTCCAAAAATGTGTTGATCTTCCTCATCTGCTGCTTTCTTTTCCTGGGGCGCCTTCTTGATGTTTTGAGTATTTTTATTAGTTTAATCTTTTGGCAGGTAGTGAAGTTTAAGTAACAGTGTACAATCAACCATATGGAACTGGAAGCTCCATATATTAATTTTGTCATTAGAAAAATCAATGTGGTTAAGGCATGGCTGAGACAAAGCATTTATGAAAGGGAAAGCCTAAGAAATTCACTTAGCATTTCTCAGTATTTTCTAAAATTTAGCATCTCAAAGCTGTGTGTCTGGACCACATCACCACAGTCTCTATCTTCTGAGTGATGTTTAAAGATTAGGTTTGAACTCAATTTCTGTATCTCCTAAATCAGAATATTTTGAAATGGGGTATTCCTCTTATTTTTTACCCCTTACATTTTGTAGACCTTTCTTTCATCTTTTTTTCAAACATTTTTTTTAAACTCCAGGAAATTCCACATCAGAAGTAGGTGGTAATTCAAATAAATCAATAAAAATGACGTGTAAGTAAAATTCTAAAACACTGTACAATGTTATACAAGTAAACAGAATGTATTTAAAGTAACAAATATTCTTATTCCAACTGCTAATTTCACATAAATGGATGTAATTAGTCCTATTGACAATAGGTAAATATTGCTACATGTTGAGGACCTTTTCTACTAATATCTCCTTTAGCCTCTCTCATCATTTTCAACCAGAATAGAGGAACTGCAGTGAGTTCTGACCTCAGCACCTCCCTTCTCTTCTTCAGGCCCTGCTTTTGCAAGGCTGCACCTCTGACTATGGTGCTTTATTTCCAGCAATCTGAATGCTTTGTGCAATCAGTGGGGAGTAAGTGTTTTAACAATCTGCATGGTCCTAATGAAAAATAAAGGAATGGGGGGGGGAGTTGCCCATAAACTAAAACAATCTGTAAGAAAAAAAAAGCATAGAAATCCAAAAGCTTTACTCATCTCCAAATAAGTAGAAACTTAGGATATCACCAATATCCTCCAAGGATGCCCTTTGGCTGAACTTAATTAGAAGATAGATTCTGTGGAGTCCTGGGAATGAAATCCACAGACATCAGAGCCCCGTGAAGGAACAGTAAGAAAGATCTTAACAGGAACAGGTCCGGTTCAACACTGGCATTCTTTCTGCTATTTAGCATTGATTCTCGCCTTTCCACTCACATTTATACCTCGTCAACTTCATAATTTGGCATAAAGGGGTCAATCAAAAAATTATAAATTCTGTGATAAATAAAAATCTGCTGTCAATCTCCCCTAGAAAAAATACCACATCATCTCTTTGACCCTCTAATCTCATTCTTGATGGACAGCTCAAGTCACTTGGTGTCTCATGATTAATCTTTAAAACAGTCCATTAGAGGCCAGAAGCTGCTGCTTTTATTTATTATTTCATATTAATAAGGGGGTACATACAAATAGGTTACATAGGAAGCTGCTTCTTATGTGGAGAACATTTATGATCGAAGGAGACTGTGACTTTAGACTCACAGGAGTGTGCACTGGGATTCTCCTTTTCACTGGAGAATGATCCATGTAGCTTTTTTTTTCCTGCCAAAATTCTGAGCATTAGTGGTATCTACTAAATCCTTAGTTTGGAGTTGCAAGGCATCTCACATGCTTGAACCTTTAGTAATCCTGCTCTTGATTTTTATTTGAGAGTAGTAAAAGTAGGAAACTTATAAAGTTTCTACTTTACTAAAAGTAGTAAATGGAAGAGGGACACAGACAAAAATGTGATACATACTGTCTAGAGGCAGTGTCATTATAGTCTATTGGTCTGAGATCAAGTACATTTGAGACCTTCATTCTTTCAGAAACTCTTTTGACCAACCCTGGATGCTGGCCTGTACTGGATGCATTAGTATTCTCAATTCTTCACCCCTCTCTCTAAGCTTATCTGTGGCCAATGTCATTGTGCTTTTTGCAACTAAAGAAAAAGTATACTACTGAAGGAAGACTTCACTTTCTTTACTCTTCTAGAAGTGTTCATCCTATAGGTAGTGCCTCCAACCCCCAGATTCTCTGGGTACAAATCTCCAACACAAATTTCGTTTCTCTGGGAAATCAATATGAAATGGTTGGTGCAAGAAATAGTCAAAAGGAGCAAATCCATAAGCAAGATTTCAGAGCTGGAGCTCTGGAAATAGGTAGAGCATATGGGGTACCTGTGCAGCTGCTGAAGACTTTGAACTTGGAGGGTGCAATATCTCAGGATTTGGAGAGACTGAGGAAGGGCTCCTTATAATGACAGCAGAATCAGCAGCTCCTTCTGACGGCCAATATCATTCAAAAGTCCACGAAGACTGGCAGTGTCCACTTAGAGTTTAAAGAAGTAGTATGTAAGTTAGAAAGCCTCCTCAGTGACATCTCCTGTAACTTTAGTGCAAGACGAGGAACAAGGAATTAACTGTAATAGTAGCAGAGCTCCAAAGAAGGTTAGGTTCTTAACCCTAGAAAGTCACCTAACTCTAATGTGGGAAAGCGATGACTTAGAATTAAGATATTTACCCTCATAAACCTTGAATTTCAAAATCTCCCCAAACCCTTTGTGCTTTAGAAATGGCTGGCAAGTTCACATTAAAGATCAGTGCTTTCCCTTTGACCATGCTTGGGGGAGATGCAGAGGACTCTGTCTTGTGGGAAACCAGGACTTTCCATCTTGGGACCTACTCTTACTCACTTCTCATTCTCTGGCTACCAAACTAGGATTAGGGTACAATATTACTCAGCTTAGAAAGTGCCGTGCTTCTTAAGGATAAAAGGAATTGCAAAGGAGTTGCATAGCCTAGTCAACATTTATGTATTAGCAGAAGCTTGGAGGGTGTACATGGTTTGGATCCTGAGGATGCAAGATAGATAGAACATGGGAAGATATGCTTAAGCCATACAGTAGTGATGTAGGGCAGATAGCCAAACACACAGAAAAATGTTAGTGAAGCCTGGGAAAAGGGTGAGGAAACTAGTTATGAGAATATAGGTCCATGCCAACTCTTGAAACCTGGTTGGAAAATACTTGGCAAAACCTTATTCTTTGATAGGCTAGAGAATGTAGCAGATGTGCCTGATGTATGAGTAGGGGGAGAATTTCCTGAAGCTAAATGTTGAAAGCATGACTCTGGACATGCTGCAGTTCATAAGCTTCTCTAAGAAATGGATGAGTCCAGAAGAAAAGAAGTTCATTTTCAAGTATAAAGTATAGGGTATAAAGAAAGATCAGAAATAGGATTGAAAAATCAAATTATTTCTCATTGGATCTAAGATAAGACCATTAAAATGTGGCCTTGAGGAAAGGACTAAGTCTAGTGAGGCTTAGCTACAAGATGACGTGACTCAAGCTACTGAGTCATGGGAGTGACTGTGAATTGGGAGAAAAGGAAACAAAGAGCATCTGTGAGATCCAAGAAGTAAGAACTGAAAGGTCATAAGAATTTGTTCACTCCTCATTGCTCCCATAATCAAGTCTGAAACTTCTTTCTGTTGAGTCTCAGTCTCACTCTGTTGACCAGGCTAGAGTGCCATGACCACAGCCCAGCTCACAGCAACCTCAAACTCCTAGTTTCAAGCAATCCTCTAGCCTCATCCTCCAAAATCTCTGGGACTTACAAGTATATGCCACAACGCACGGCTAATTTTTCTATTTTTAGTAGAGATGGGATTTCACTCTTGCTCAGGCTGTTCTCGAACTCCTGAGCTCAAGGAGCCCCCACCTGGGCCCCCAGAGTGCTGGGATTACAGGCGTGGACCATAGCACACTGCCAAGTCCACACTTTTTAATATCATTTACAATGCTCTTTATCAACTTGTTCAGCTTAGCTCTCTAGCTTTATCTCTCACTATTTCTTCTTTAGCTTTATGCTGTAATCATAGTGAAATTTCCTGTGCCATACTTTTTCCTTCTTGTTGGCATATCTATTTCTCGACAGCCACCATCCTGCTTTCTTTTATTTAGTAATTTTTTTTTTTTTTGAGACAGAGTTCCACTCTGTCACCCTGGGGTTGAGTGTCATATCATCATCATAGCTCACAGCAACCTCAAACTCTTGAACTCAAGTGATCCTCTTGCATCAGCCTCCCAAATAGCTGGGACTACAGGCACCTGCCACAATACCCGGCTAGTTGTTTTTTTCCATTTTTACTAGAGATGGGGTCTCACTCTTGCTCAGGCTGGTCTCAAACTCCTGAGTTCAGGCAATCTACCTGCCTCAGCCTCCCAGAGGGCTATGAGTACAGGTGTGAGCCACCATGCCCAGGCTCTCTCTTGCGTTCTTTGCCACTATATGCTACTGTCGTACACATATCCACTTATCTCAGAGTAATGGCAAATGTATTTACAACCTATGATAATTCCGATAAATTGACCACGCCTTCCTAGAGAACTAAATTAAGGACTTGCAAGGCCAAGTTTGGGGTCATTGGATTAAGCATGTCCATCAGATTGGGAGAATGGTGGCATATATGCCATGCATTGTCCATCCACTATTGCCTAGAAGTTACTGCTTCTCATAATCTCCCCTGATGTTATCCTAAGACTCATATGTGCTTGTGTATGGTCCTTTGCTTAGTTTTATAATACCATTGTCATTGCATTACGTTTTTATCAACATGCTTATTTTCCCACTAGTCAGTATTTTACTTGACAAAGTGATGGTGTCTTACTTATCAGTGCATCCCTAGTGCCTGACACAGTGCTTTGTGCATAGGAATACATGAAGGATGATTAACTTAAAAATGGATCATTGAATTTGAGGGAATTAAGAAATAATAAAGCTTCTTGTTGAATGAGTTGTCCATATGTACACAAATATTGAGGTAATCAGAAGTTATAATTTGTAGAGATCTTGCAGAGATATATGCAGAATGTAAGTACAACAGCACAAATGGGCCACTGGATCTTTTTGTGCCCCTAAATGCATTTGCCTAGTGCCTTAAGAGGAATAGCATACATAGCTTAAAGATATATTTTGAATATCATTTCCTCTAGTTCGAATGTGGCTAAGATCTTTAGAAGGCCAGTTCTGGTGAAGATCACTCAGGTGATTCTCCTCCATGAGGCTGAATGAAAAATCAGCTTCCTAACTGGATATCTTTTTCTCTTCCTCTAATCCAGCGGTTCTCCTGTCACGACCCATAGGAAATGTATTAAGGAGCTGCAGCATTGGGAGGTTGAGAACCACTGCTGTAGACATTTATACTGTAGGTCTTGAATCAAATATTTTGCATAACTAGCAATGATTTAGAAGTCATGATGCTATTTCAATTTTTTCCTTTCTGATAAGCTAAAAAGAAACCTATGAGTTTTATTAAATTAATTAAATTTAATTTATTATTATGAATAATTTAAACAAATTAAAAATTAAATTCACAGTAAGGACTGGTTGGCATTACTAGCTAAAAAATTAACTAGATGACTTATTAATTACCACTTTCTTTTTCTTTTTCTATTTTTGCAATTTAAATTAAAGACTCCTGAATCACTTTAATAGTTCTTTAGTGTTCTCTATCCCAAAAAGTGTTCACGTCAATGTGCGTTCATTCATTAACTCAATGATAACTTTCAAATGTCTATTATACAGCAGGCACTGTTCTAAACTCTGGAATACAGAGATGAATAAAACAAAGCTTGTGCTTTCATGAAGATATGGTCTAGGGGCAAGAAAAAAACAAGTAAATAAATCTTGAATATTACAAGTGGTGGATGAAATGAGATGAAAGTGCCCTGATCTACAGAGATTGTAGAAGATCTTTCAGAGGAGGGGCTTTGAACTTAGACCCAGTGGATGTGAAGGCATGAGGCACTGAACCGTAAAGGTAAATCAGCAAAATAAGTTAGGTTTTACCTTGATATGATTAGGGATGAACAAAGTGCTGAGGAAAAATAGGCATGGAAATGCCAAACTCTCCCAGGAGATGCCAGCAAAGACTTCACAAAGGAGATGATCTTAAATATGAGGGTAAATCCATGAAGCAGAAATGTGGGGTGGGACACGTGCAGGAGAAATAGGATTGTGTAAATGTATAAAGGTCTCAGGATATAAAAAGTGATGGAGAATTTTGGAAATGGTAAAAAACTCAGTGTGACTGCAGCATGAAAAGCCTGGAAAGGATTGTCCTGAGAAGAGACCGTGGAAGAAGATAGAGCTAACTTGAGGAGGTCTAATCGTTGGCCTTCGACTTAATCCTTCCTAATGCGGAATTAATAGAAATTGGAATGGTAGAGTAACGTGATCATATTTTTTTAAGGGAGATAACGTTGGAATACATTTGGAAACATAATTAAGTTTAAGAGATTAGTGAAAGTATATCAATTAGAAAGCTTTTGGAACAGACTAGGTAAAAGATCATGAGGATCTTAAGGAAGATGGTTTAAATGGGGGAGGGGTGAGGAAAAGTAGTACATAGACAGATTTCATTGTCAATTGAATAGAGAGAGAACAAGAGCGTAAAACTTCTTGACTGCCTCCGGCATTTTTATGTTGAAGGAGACAGTTTAGGTATTTGTGATTTAACCGCTATAAGGGATGAGCAAAAGAAGGAAACTTGCACTGGACACATCATGTTTGAAAGGTATCTATGCAAAAGTTATGCATTGTCAGACATACACCTTTAAGTGGGAACTCAATGCAATTTTAGAGCTCTCAGAATCCTGGCTGAAGCAGGAAATGGTTGAGAGCACTGTTGGAAAATAGTATTTATATGTTGTTAGCTTATATTATTTTCTGTTTCATAATTAGTGCCAAACCTCTGATTATGATTCTTCACAAATACCTTAGCAACATTATTAAAAATCTTTACAATCTAATTTTAGTAAATAATTGTTTAAAGTCTAAATAAATTAGGTCACTGGGCTTTCTTCCATCTTTAGAGATCTTCCTTTATCAAGTATTGCTAAGCATTGGACATGACCTCCTTTTTCAGAATCATGATAGCCTCTTGTCTGAATGATGTTGCTGCTTATATATTCAGTTGTGATTCCCTTCATTCCTTGAATTTACACTTTCAATAAATTTCCTAATATCAATATGAAATCTGCAGTTTATAATCTGCAGTGTTCTCTGAAATTCTTTTTATACACAGCCAAGAGAAAAATGCATCTCTTTCAAAGTGGAATTTCCCTGTTGCGCTCAGTTGTGTTCTTTACTCCAATCCACACTAGTAGTCTAACCCGATTCTCCTTAGAGCAATGACATACACAACTCGGTTGGCTTGAATAAAGTGTTCTGACCCAGACACTGATCAAACTAGCAGACCTAAGTAAGAAATAGAGACATCATAACTTTATTAAACAATTAAGTTTATACGTGTCAGTATAGTAAGTGATACACCACAGACCTGGGTCAAATTCTGACTTCACCACTTACTACTTGTGTGATGTAGGAGAGTTATGTATTCGGCTTCTCTGAGCAGGAATTTTCTACATGCAAACGTGGGTAATACAGGAGATACCCATATAAGATATTTTATTTAGAAGTAAATAGATGTATTTCAAACCTTATTTAAAAAAATTCTTTCTCTTATTGATTTTTAGCTAAACTCCATCATGGGCTTGCTGTATAGTTCAGCATCCTGCCAGCTTCAGTAAATACCTCATATGTGCTTGACGAGAATTTGTATTCTGTCATTTGGGGGTTCCGTGTTTTACATTTGTCTCTTAGGTTCAATGTAATTGTGTTTTTCAGATGTTAAGTAATTTTTTTTACTGAGATTAACCATTTAAGAGTGCACAATTTTGTGGCATTTGGTGCATTCACAATATTATGCAACCACCATCTCTTTGTGGTTTTAAAACTGTTACATCACTCCAGAAGAATACCCTATAACCATTAAGTAATTACTTCACCCTCTCACCTTTCAGACAATCCCCTGGTAATGATTTATATTCTATCTTTATGAATTTGCCTATCTTGGATATTTCACAGAAATGGAATCTTACAAAATATGACCTTTTGTGTCTGTATTCTTTCAATTCAAATAATGTTTTGAAGATTCAGACAAATAGTAACATGTTAACACTTTATTCTTTTTGTTGCTTAATAGTATTCCATCAAATGTGCATACTATAATCTGTTTATCTGTCCATTAAATGATGGTCAGTTTTTGTTGTTTCTCACCTTTTGGCTGTTACCAACATGCTATCCTAAACATATGCATATAGTGTTGAATGAGTAAGTGTTGTCAATAAGAGACAGAAATTATAAAGAGGAACCAAGTAGAAAGTCTGGAAATAAAAAGTACAATAGCTGAAAAAATTCACTGGAAGGGTTCAGTGGCAATGTACAGGCAGAAGAAAGAATTAGTGAATGTGAAGATAAGGCAATTGAACTTCTTTCTAAACAATAGACAACAAAAGCACATTATTGTTAAAAGGTCAAAGGCCAAAGACATACAGAAAATTCTGAAGAGAGAACTAACTCGTTCATCAAGAGAGAAGTAAGTCGTTTTATTCAAGAGGACCTTAATAAGATTAACATCTGATCTTTTATATCAGAACACATGAAGGCCAGAAAATAGTAGAAGGATATATTAAAAGTCTTGGAAGGACAAAAGAACTATCAACCAGGAATTTTATGTATCCCAAACTATCCTCAAAAGTGAAGGATAAATGAAGTCATTTCTGGACTGGGATGAAATGAAAGGAGATTAGACAGTTGAAGCCATATGAAAAAACAAAGAACACTGGTAAAAGTAACAACATAGAGAAATATAAATACCAGTGTTATTGTACTTTTGGTTGATAACTCCCTTTTTCTCATATAATTTATAAGGCAAATGCATACAACAATAATTATGAAGTGATATTAATGTGCATACAATGTATAATGATATAGTCTGTGCAAATGGCAATATAAAGAGAGAAGGACCAAAATAGATAAGAGCAGAGGGGTTTTTATATTATTGAAACTAAGTTTGAATTATTCAAACAAGGTCTGTTGTAAGTGTTGTCATTATAAGTTTAAGATGTTAATTGTAAAACTCAAGGTAATCAGTAAAGAAATACTTATAAAATACACAGAACAAAAAAGAAATAGAACAAAATAGTATATTGCTAAAGATGAGCTAGATAAAAAGAAGGCAATAATGAAGGAATTGAGAAAGAAAATGTAAGAAATGCAAAAACCCAAATATCTCAATGGAAGAAGTCCTTTCTTAATAATTACTTTAAATACAAATCGATTAAACTCTTCAGTCATAGGCAGATGTATTTAGAAAAAACCCATGTTCCATTTATGTGTTGTCTACATATACATGCCATGTACATATATATATATACAAAGACACAAAGAAGTTAGAAGTAAAAGGATAAGCAAAGATATTCCACAAAAATAGTAACCAAAAGGGACCTGGGTGGTTCTATTATTAAGAAAAAAAAAAAAGATTTTAATTCAAAAAGTTTACAGAAGACAGGGAAGGATATTATATATTAAAAAGTTTCACTACATGTATAAGTTTATAACAACAGAGACCCAAATTATATGAGACAAAAATTGACAGAATTGAAAGAAGTCATAAATAAATACAGAAATCCAGTGTTTATAGATTGGAAATAGTCAATATTGCCAAAATGTTCATACTACCCAAAGTGACCTACAGACTCAATGCAACCATTATCAAAATTCCAAGGGCATTTTCCACGGAAATAGCAAAAAAAAAGAAAAAAAGAAAAGAAAAAAAATTCCAAAATTTGTGTGGAACCACAAAAGGTATCATACAGCCAAAGAAAGAAGGAGTAAAAAGAACAAAGCTAGGGCATCACCCTTTCTAACTTTAAATTATATTATAAAGCTATAGTAATCAAATAGTATGGTAATGGTATAAAAATATACACAATAATAGAACAGAATATTAGAGCTCCCAGAAATAACCCAAACATATATGGTCAATTTATTTTTAACAGTGGCACCAGAAATACACAATACACAAAGGATACTATCCTCAATAAGTGGTTGGGAAAACTTGATATCTAAATTAAAAAAAAAAAAAGGAGTTGGATTCTTATACACAAAAATCAATTTAAAATGCATTAAAATATTAAACATTAGACATAAAACTATAAAATTCCTAGAAGAAAAGAAAGGGGTACGTTTTCATGATCTTAGTCCTGGCAAGGATTTTTGTATGTGACACAAGAAGCATAGGCAATAGAAGCAAAATAAACAAGTGGGACTACATCAAGCTAAACATCTTCTTCAGAGCAAGGGAAACAATCTTCAAAATGGAAAAGCAAACATGGAATGGAAGAAAATATTTCCTAATCATATGTCTGATAAGGAGTTACTATTCAAAAAATATAAATAAATCATACAATGCAGTGCCAAAATAATAATAAATCCTGATTAAAAAATGGGTGAAGGGCTTGAACAGACATTTTTCCAAAGACATTAAAATGGCAGACCCTTACATTGACAGGCACTCAATGTCTCTGGCATTAGGGAAACACAAATTATAACAAAGAAAAACAGCCTTACTGCTGAGGTGGAGATAGTTCTAGAGCAGCAGTTCTCAACCTGTAGGTTGTGACCCACAGGAACTGTATTAAAGGCTCATGGCATTAGGAAGGTTGAGAATCATTGTTCTAGAGGTTGGGATAGAAAATTAAAGCAGCCATAGCATTCCCTAAAGCGAAGCCTAATTCAAGACAAAGACCTAATTTTCTTCAATTCTATGAAGTCTGAAAGAAGTGAGAAAACTGCAGAAGAAAAGCTAGAAGCCAGCAGAGGTTGGTTCATGAGGTTTAAGGAAATAAACCATCTCCATAACATGACAGTGTAAGGTGAGGCAGCAAGTGCTTATGTAGAAGCTGCAGCAAATTATCCAGAAGATCTAAGATCATCGATGAAGGTGGCTACACTAAACAGATTTTAACATAGATGAAACAGTCTAGAAGAAGAGCCATCTAGGACATTCATAGCTAGAGATAAGTTCAAAGCTTCAATGGACTTGTTGACTCCCTTGTCAGAGGTCTTAATACAGCTGGCGACTTTAATTCGAAGACATTGCTCATTTACCATTCTGAAAATCTTAGGACTCTTAAGAATTATGTTAATTCTACTCTGCCTGTGCTTATAAATGAACTGCAAAACTTGGATGACAGCGCATCTGTTGATAACTTGATTCATGAATATTTTAAGCCCATTATTGAGACCTAGTGCTCAAAAAAAGATTTCTTTCATATGATCTCTCAAGAGCTCTGATGGAGATATTCAAGTACATTCATGTTGTTTTCACGCCTACTAATACAACATCCATTCTCTAGCTCATGGATCAATGAGAAATTTAATATTCAAGTCTTATTTTTCAAGAAAAACTTTTATAAGGCTATAGCTGCCTTACCTTATAATTCCTCTGATGGCTCTGGGCAAAGTAAACTGAAAATCTTCTGGAACAAATTTACCTTTCCAGATGCTTTTAAGAACATTCCTTATTCATGGGAGTGTTAGACAGCTAGCTAGATATGACCAGCGCCAATGATGGATGTAGTTAGGCTATTTTGGACTGGTTTGGATTAGGCCGACCTGGGCTATTGGGAATGAGGCTGATTAAGACCCTGGGGGTGGGTTGTTATTAAGATCTTGCTGGTGGGTTGGTTTCAAGACTTTGCAGGTGGGCTGTTTTGAGAATGGAGTTAATTAAGACCTTGGGAGACTTCCAAGAAGCAGCCGATGTCCCTCAAAGTTGTGTATAAAGGCTGTACTTTACACAATACAGGCAGTCACTAGGACAGGGCCTGGCTTCCTATCCAGGTTGTTAAAATAAACTTTTAGTTCCTTGCTAAAAGTTTACTTCTGTTTGCTCTCTTTACTTAACTTGGCGACTACCTCTAGCCACCCTGTTGCTCTAACAGGAGGTCAAATTATTGACATTAATGGGAGTTTGGAAAAAGTTAATTCAAATCCTCATGGGGGACTTTGAGAGGTTTGAGACTTCAGGGAAGGAAGTAACTGCAGATGTTGTGTAAATCACACGATGACTAGAATTAGCAATGGAGCCTAAAGATGTAATTGAATCTCTGCAATCTCATAATAAAACTTTGACAGATGAGAATTCTTCGTATAGATGAGCAAAGAAATTTTTTCCTTAGGATGGAATCTACTCTTGGTGAAGATGCTGTGAACATTGTGGAAATGACCACAAAGGATTTAGAGCAGTACATAAACTTAGATAATAAAGCAACAGCAGGGCTGGAGAAGATTGGCTCCAATTTTGAAAGAAGTTCTACTTTGGGTACTAAGCTATCAAACAGCATGAGATGCTACAGAGAAATCTTTTGTGAAAGGCAGAGTCAGCGAATGTGAAAAAGTTCACTGTTGTCTTATTTTAAGTGATCGTAACAGCCACCTCAACCTTTAGCAACCACCACCCTAATCAGTCGGCATCCATCAACACAGAATATCCTCCACCAGCAAAAAGAGTACAACTTGCTAAAGGCTCATGTGATCATTAGTGCTTTTTAGTGATGAAGTATTTTAAAATTAAGGTATGTTTTTTAAACATGGTGCTATTACATAATTGATAAACTACAGTATAGTGAAAGCATAACTTTTATATGCACTGGAAAACCAAAAAATTTATGTAATTTGCTTTATCATCTAGGCCTGGAACCAAATCTACAATATATCTGAGGTATGCTTGTATAAAGTGAAAAAGTGAGCCTATAATACACGTTTAAGGTTTTTAAATACAAACTGTCATAAATATCTTCTGGTGAGGGCAGAACCACGTGAATGAGGTGATTGCAAGGTATAAAGAGAAAGAAAATAATAGAAAAAGAATAAAGCATATACAGTATAAAGTTTCCAGTATGTAATATACATGAAACAATGTATAGTATTGTGAAGAAAATAGATAGATTACAAAGAAATAATTCTATGTGAGAAAGACCTTTGGTAAAGGACCTGTTTTGAACAGTGACAAACACAATTTTGAATCATACTGCTGCCATCTTGGAAGTAATCCTGTTTGAGCTCCCATTGTTTTTTTACCTGTTATTAATAATAATAGTAAAATCTAGGAGCTTTTTCTCCTACCATTGTGAATAACAAGAATACATTTTAAATTCTTTGAATAAATGGAAAGGTTAAGGAAGGAATAATAAAGGGGAAGGTTTAAGCTTACTTTAAAGGTGGAAAGTGAAGGAAATTTGTTTCTACTACTCTTGTTTTCTCCCATTTTAATTTCTTTATTGTTTGGGTAATTGGTTAGTTACTAGCACTCCCTAGAATTTCAAAGAATAATCCCAGGATTCAAAGCTGAGCCTCAATATTTACAAAGGTAATGAGTCTGTCAGCCACGGGAAGTCAAGTGTTCTTACTGTTTGGTGCTGCTCACCTCAAACCTAACCTAAAGGGACACCTTTCCTGGGGAATAACAGTTCATTTGTCTTCATGCTAACTCTATCAAGGAATTTTCCTGTGCAGAAAACAGCTAGTTTCACTAAGCTCTGTATGTGCAGTGTTTTTTATGTAGTGTACTGACAGCCAGTAACCGAACCTAATCCGTCAAACTCATTTCACCTAAGACCTTGAGTATAACTCCAATTCTGATCTTGAAGGTAAAGGTGTCACTGAAGTACTTAGTTCTTGACCTTTTGTTTTTGGACACATAGGAGTCCGGGGTTTGGAGTAGAAGAAGCGTAATTTGTCTTTGTACTGAGAAAATACAGTTCATATTTTTGGAGGTTTCATTTAGAAATAGTACGTGTGCTATCTAAATGGCCTATAATAACTGTAACATTGATGAAGCAGGCTTGATGGAGTTGTTCTTTTGCACTAGTAGGTTACAGGTTAGTAAATGGCATGATTTTTATTTAGTTTTTCACTTGATGAAAATGAATCTTTTTAAAAATACTACATTATTTGTGGTAAGATAAGAAAATCTGGTACCTTAATGATGTCTAAATAGTATCAATCTTTAAAAGAAATCAGCACCTTTAATTGTGCCACACATTTTTTTTTTTTTTTTTTTTTGCAGTTTTTGGCCAGGGCTGGGTTTGAACCAGCCACCTCTGGTATATGGGGCCAGCACCCTACTCCTTGAGCCACAGGTGCCACCCGTATGCCATGCATTTTTAAAGCACATTTTGCAAGATATTTTAATACTTGCTCGATATTATTTTTGCCATCTATTCAGAGGGCACTAAAACAGGCATTTGAAATCTATTTCTGCTTCACAAAATGGGTTCCTTTGCTCTCTTGCTGCTTGCTGGATAATTCAGTGCTTTCGGGAGAACAAGAACCATTTGCACATGTAGGAAAACATTCAGTAACATTTGCTGTGTAGGTCTATATAGCAAAGGAGATGGGTAAGAAGCTCTTACAATCTAAGCATTACATCTATCGGTAAGTTAGTTGACTAATTCCATTTTTAATGATCCTACTTCAGTAAAAACAGTAAGATTCTTACTAAATAAAAAAGTACTATTTTATGTGGGGGGATTAATAACAACTTCAAAAGGGAACGTAAGGCCTTTGGTCAATGGTGTCTCTACTTTTAAAGCATTGTTATCAACACAAAATATTTACTTCTATTAGTTTTATTTTTAACATTAGAAACCACATGGTGGATCAACTTTGACACTCAAAATTAGTCTAATATTGCTTCAAGGAAATAAGAACAGCAAAGATTTCTAGATTCAAACAATTTTTAGAATATTCTTAAAAAAAAAAAAAAGACAAGAATGTAACTCATGCCAAGTAATGCTATCTACTTAAATTTCTTGGATCTTTAAGGGAAAAAATATATTTTATTTAAAGTTTATGGAAGAAATTAGTATTCTTGTTTCTTTTTTTTTTTTTTTTTTTTTTGTAGAGACAGAGTCTCACTGTACTGCCCTCGGGTAGAGTGCTGTGGCGTCACATGGCTCACAGCAACCTCTAACTCTTGGGCTTACGCGATTCTCTTGCCTCAGCCTCCCGAGCAGCTGGGACTACAGGCGCCCGGCTATTTTTTGTTGTTGTTGTTGTTGTTGCAGTTTGGCCGGAGCTGGGTTTGAATCCACCACCCTCGGCATATGGGGCCAGCGCCCTACTCACTGAGCCACAGGCGCCTCCCGTATTCTTATTTCTTGATAATGCTTACATCTCTTTACAAAAACCCTGAATTTCATGTGCGTGTCAAAGCTTTGGCATAATGAATGTAAGAAGTAATTCTTAAGACAATGTTTGACCATAATCATATTTTTTCTAACCAACCTGTATTATGATTATTCCTTTTGTTACCAAATTTCAACTAGAATATGCTTAAAACAACATTGATGTAAAGGTAAAATATGAATTATGAACTTGTGAACTTGTATCATATTCTGTTATTTCCAAATTTAAGTGTCTCATTTAATGTAGGCTGAAAGACAATAACAGCATATATTAGGAGGATGATGGGAAGATGGCGGACTGAAGCCAGCTTTCCACAGAGGCTCCTGTCCTGAAGGAGAGTTAGGGGACGAAAATTTAGCAAGTATCCTGATGGATTTGAGCAACACCAAGTGAGAAAGTTGAAGAGCGCACATCGACCCCGCTGAGGAGAGCTGCGACCACAAGGAAGCAAACAAAAGGTACAAAACCCATCACCAAGCGGATGGGAGTCCCCCCTCCCCCACCTGATCGGCTTAAGGGCCCCACAATCAAAAGGGCAGAAATCAAAGGCCATCTCACTACACTTCACTACAAACTGGACCTACCTCCCTTACTAGGATGCCTAGGCGTTCTCCTGCCAGGCATAAAACTGTATAAATCTGTAAATATCCTTTGCCGGCAACTCTGAGCACCCAGCACTTCCCTCCACTCTCTCTGAGGTCTGAAAGCCTGTCCCCCAGGAGTTCGGATTCTTGGGTGACTCCTAAAGGGGGGAGGACAGTCCCTGAGCTGCGGCTGGTCAGCGCTGATTCTGGGGCACAGGAGAGAGGTCAGGACAGTCAGCGGAGGGAGACCCTCACCAGGGTGGCACTTCCCCGAGGCGAGGTGCAGCAGCCCTCCTTGGGCAACAATACAACCGGGCATATAACTGAGTCGAACTTGCTACCAGCTGCTCTGAACTCCCAGCTGCTCTGAGCTCCTGGCACTCCCCCCGCCCCCACTCTGTGGTCCAGAGACCTGAACGCCTGCCCTGTGGCCAGACAGGGAACTGGGGGTTCGCTGCCCAGTGGTTCTGGGCTCCAGCAGCTCTGAGCCCTTGCTGGCTCTGGGCTCTTGGTGCTCACCCCGCCCTCGCTCTGTGGTCCGGAGACCTGAACGCCTGCGCGGTTCTGGGCTCCAGCCACTCCCTCCACCCCGCCCCCACTATGCAGCCTGAAGGCTTGAGCGGCAGTGGTACAACTGGGTGACAGACTGGGAGAAACTGAATTTGCTCGCTGCCGACTGGGCACCCTGCAGCTCTGAGCCCTTGCTGGCTCTGGGCTCCTGGCACTCGCCCCACCCTCGCTCTGCGATCCGGAGACCTGAGCACCTGCCGTGTGACTGGGCAGGGAACTAGGTGGAGCTGAGTCTGTTTGCTGCCCGGCAGTTCTGGGCTCCAGCTGTTCCCTCCACCCCGCCCCCACTCTGAAGCCTGAAGGCTTGAGCTGCAGCGGTACAACCAGGCGAGAGTCTGGGAGGAACTGAATTTGCTCGCTGCCGACTGGGCTCCCTGTGGCATGGAGCCCCTGCTGGCTCTGGGCTCCAGCCGCTCCCCCCACCCCCAGGCTGAAGCCTGGAGGCTTGGGCTGAGGTGGTGCAGTGGAGCCAAAGATTGGGAGGAAAGGAGTGAGCTTGCTGCCGGTGGCTCTGAGCTCCCACCACCCCACCCCACCCACACTCTGGGATCTGGAGGCCTGTCCCCCGGGAGTCCAGATTCTTGAGGGATTTGTCGGGGCATGGACAGTTCCTGAACTGCGGCTGGTCGGTCCTGACTCTGGGACACAGGAGTGAGGCTGGGGGAGACCCATGTCAGAGCGGCAGTTCCCTGAGGTGGCTGAAGCCATACCCCCTGCCTCCCTGGGCAACCAGAGGAGGCCACCTCTGAGTATAGGATTTGCTTGAGGTGACTCACAGACCCCAGAAACATCCAGGGTAGGGCCAACTCAGAGAACTGAGACTTCAACCCAGAGTAAGTGCTTCACTAAGGTCAAACAGAAGCCAGCTGACAATAAGTCAGAACCACTCAGCCCCACCACACCAGACAGGGCCCCAGTCTCTCAGGCTACAACACTGAACGGGCCCTCAACAAAACCCTAGGGGAAAAATCAAAGGGAGTAAAACAATCATGGGGCGGAATCAGCGGAAAAACTCCGGTAACATGAATAACCAGAATAGATCAACCCCCCCCCCCACCCAAGGAAAGAAATGGCGGATGTAATTAAAGATCCCATTCATAAACAACTGGCAGACATGTCAGAAATCGAATTCAGAATTTGGATTGTATACAAGATTGATAAAATGGAATTAGGAATCAGAGGAGAAATTCAAAAGTTGTCTCAAGAATTTAACGAATTTAAAGACAAAACCACCAAAGACTTAGACACACTGAAGCTAGAATTTGCAGCCCTCAAAAATATGAAAAATACAGTAGAATCCCTCAGCAACAGAATGGACCAAGCAGAAGAAAGGATTTCTGACATCGAAGATAAAGCCTTTGAACGCTCCCAAACTCTTAAAGAGGAAGAGAAATGGAGAGCAAAAACGGATCTTTCTTTTAGAGAGCTCTGGGATAATTCAAAGAAGGCAAATACACGAATAATAGCAGTTCTGGAAAAATATGAAGTGGCCTCGAAGGGCACAGAGGCCCTCCTGCATGAAATTATGAAAGAGAATTTTCCAGACATGCCTAGAGATTCTGAAATTCAGATAGCAGACAGTTTCAGAACTCCAGCATGATTTAACCCCAATAAGTCATCCCCCAGACATATCATAATTAGCTTCACTAAAGTCAACATGAAGGAGAAAATTCTCAAGATTATTAGGCGAAAGAAAGCCATTACCTACAAAGGTAAGAACATTAGAATGACTGCAGATCTCTCTGCTGAAATTTTTCAAGCCAGAGGAAGGTGGTCATCGACTTTTAATCTCCTGAAGCAAAATAACTTTCAACCCCAGATCTTGTACCCAGCTAAACTGAGTTTCATCTATGATGGAGAAATTAAATACTTTAACGACATTCAAATGTTAAAGAAATTTGCCACAACCAAACCAGCTCTTCAGGATATTCTCAGACCTATCCTCCATAATGACCAACCCAATCCTCTATTACAAATGTAAACTCACTCAGAAACTCCTGATCAAACTCCAACTTCTACAATGGCGAAAAGATTAAAATTGTCCACTGGACTTTTGAAAAACTCGATACCCAAAATTTCACCAAACTTATCAATAATCTCCATTAATGTGAATGGCTTAAACTGTCCTCTAAAGAGACATAGGTTAGCTGACTGGATACAAAAACTCAGACCAGATATCTGCTGCTTACAAGAGTCACATCTTAACTTAAAAGACAAATACAGACTCAGGGTGAAAGGATGGTCATCCATATTTCAGGCAAATGGTAACCAGAAAAAAGCAGGTGTTGCAATTTTATTTGCAGACACAATAGGCTTTAAACCAACAAACGTAAGGAAGGACAAGAATGGTCACTTCATATTTGTTAAGGGTAATACTCAATATGATGAGATTTCAATTATTAATATCTATGCACCCAATCAGAATGCACCTCAATTCATAAGAGAAACTCTAACAGACATGAGTAATTTGATTTCCTCCAGCTCCATAATAGTCAGAGATTTTAACACTCCTTTGGCAGTGAGGGATCGATCCTCCAACAAAAAGCGGAGTAAAGAAATTTTAGATTTAAATCTAACCATCCAGCATTTAGATCTAGCAGACATTTACAGAACATTTCATCCTAACAAAACTGAATACACTTCTCATCAGCTCACGGAACTTACTCCAAAATCGATCACATCTTAGGTCACAAATCTAACCTCAGTAAATTTAAAGGAATAGAAGTTATTCCATGCATCTTCTCGGACCATCATGGAATAAAACTTGAGCTGAGTAACAACAGGAATCTACATACTCATACAAAAACATGGAAGTCAAATAACCTCATGCTGAATGATAGCTGGGTCAGAGATGAGATCAAGAAGGAAATTGCCAAATTTTTGGAACAAAACAACAATGAAGACATGAACTATCAGAACCTCTGGGACACCACAAAGGCAGTTCTAAGAGGGAAATTTATAGCGCTGCAAGCCTTCCTCAGGAGAACAGAAAGAGAGGAAGTTAGCAACTTAATGGGACATCTCAAGCAACTGGAAAAGGAAGAACACTCCAACCCCAAACCCAGTAGAAGAAAAGAAATAACCAAAATCACAGCAGAACTAAATGAGTGAAAACAAAAGAACAATACAACAGATCAATAAATCAAAAAGCTGGTTTTTTGAAAAGGTTAACAAAATAGATAAACCATTGGCCAACCTAATCAGGAAAAAAAGAGTAAAATCTCTAATCTTATCAATTAGAAATGACAAAGATGAAATAACAACAGACTCCTCAGAAATCCAAAAAATCCTTAATGAATATTACAAGCAACTTTACTCTCAGAAATATGAAAATCTGAAGGAAATGGACAGATACTTGGAAGCTCGTCAGTCAAGTGGAAATGTTGAACAGGCCCATTTCAAGTTTAGAAATAACATCAACCATACAAAACCTCCCCAAAAAGAAAAGTCCGGGACCAGATAGTTTCACATCAGAATTCTACCAAACCTTTAAAGACGAATTAGTACTTATATTACTCAAACTGTTCCAAAATGTAGAAAAAGAAGGAAGACTCCCCAACACATTCTATGAAGCAAACAGCACCCTGATCCCCAAACCAGGAAAAGACCCAACAAAAAAAGAAAATTATAGACCAATATCACTAATGAATATAGACGCAAAAATATTCAACAAGATCCTAAC
This sequence comes from Nycticebus coucang, assembly GCF_027406575.1. Lineage (NCBI taxonomy): Eukaryota > Metazoa > Chordata > Mammalia > Primates > Lorisidae > Nycticebus > Nycticebus coucang. The sequence continues at coordinate 42,544,302 of NC_069791.1, read as the reverse complement.
AAACAGAATCCAGCAACATATCAAACAAATCATACATCACGATCAAGTTGGCTTTATCCCAGGGTCTCAAGGCTGGTTCAATATACGTAAATCTATAAATGTAATTCAGCACATAAACAAAGTAAAAAACAAAGATCATATGATCCTCTCAATCGATGCAGAAAAAGCTTTTGATAACATCCAACATCCCTTCATGATCAGAACACTTAAAATTGGTATAGAAGGGACATTTCTTAAATTGATAGAGGCCATATACAGCAAACCGACAGCCAATATCATATTGAATGGAGTTAAATTGGAATCATTTCCACTTAGATCAGGAACCAGACAAGGCTGCCCATTGTCTCCATTGCTTTTTAACATTGTAATGGAAGTTATAGCCACCGCAATTAGGGAAGAAAAGGCGATCAAGGGCATCCACATAGGGTCAGAAGAGATCAAACTTTTGCTCTTCGCAGATGATATGATTGTATATCTGGAAAACACTAGGGACAGTACTACAAAACTCCTAGAAGTGATCAAGGAATACAGCAACGTCTTAGGTTACAAAATCAACATTCATAAATCAGTAGCCTTTATGTATACCAACAATAGTCAAGTTGAAAAAACAATTAAGGACTCTATCCCATTCACAGTAGTGCCAAAGAAGATGAAATATTTGGGAGTTTATCTAACAAAGGATAAAGATCTATATAAAAGAGAACTATGAAACTCTAAGAAAATGAAAGATGAACTATGAAACTCTAAGAAAATGATAAAATGAAAATGAAAATGATAAAAGAGAACTATGAAACTCTAAGAAAATGAAAGAAGATGAAATATTTGGGAGTTTATCTAACAAAGGATAAAGATCTATATAAAAGAGAACTATGAAACTCTAAGAAAAGAGATAGCCGAGAATGTTAATAAATGGAAAAACATACCATGCTCATGGCTGGGAAGAATCAACATTGTTAAAATGTCCATACTACCCAAAGCAATATATACCTTCAATGCAATCCCTATTAAAGTTCCACTGTCATACTTTAAAGATCTTGAAAAAACAATACTTCGTTTTATATGGAATCAGAAAAAACCTCGAATAGCCAAGACATTACTCAAAAATAAAAACAAAGCAGGAGGAATTACGCTACCAGACCTCAGACTATACTACAAATCGATAGTGATCAAAACAGCATGGTATTGGCACAAAAACAGAGAAGTAGATGTTTGGAACAGAATAGAGAACCAAAGATGAACCCAGCTACCCAGAATAGAGAACCAAAGATGAACCCAGCTACCGTTATTTAATCTTTGACAAGCCAATTAAAAACATCCAGTTGGGAAAAATTCCCTATTTAACAAATGGTGCTGGGTGAACTGGCTGGCAACCTGTAGAAGACTGAAACTGGATCCACACCTTTCACCACTAACCAAGATAGACTCTGACTGGATTAAAGACCTAAACTTAAGACATGAAACTATAAAACTACTAGAAGAGAGTGCAGGGAAAACCCTTGAAGAAATTGGGTTGGGTGAGTTTTTTATGAGAAGGACCCCCCGAGTGATTGAAGAACCTTCAAAAATACACTTTTGGGACTTGATCAAACTAAAAACCTTCTGCACAGCCAAGAACACAGTAAGTAAAGCAAGCAAACAGCCCACAGAATGGGAGAAGATATTTGCTGGTTATGTTTTTGACAAAGGTTTAATAACCAGAATCCACAGAGAACTCAAATGCACTAGCAAGAAAAGAACAAGGGATACCATCACAGGCTGGGCAAGAGAATTGAAAAGAAACTTCTCCGAAGAAGACAGGCGAGCGGCCTTCAGACATATGAAAAAGTGCTCATCATCTTTAATCATCAGAGAAATGCAAATCAAAACTACTTTGAGATATCATCTAACTCCAGTGAGACTAGCCTATATCACAAAATCCCAAGACCAGAGATGTTGGCGTGGATGTGGAGAAAAGGGAACACTTTTGCACTGCTGGTGGGAATGCAAACTAATACATTCCTTTTGGAAAGATGTTTGGAGAACACTTAGAGATCTAAAAATAGATCTGCCATTCAATCCTGTAATTCCTCTCCTGGGCATATACCCAGAAGACCAAAAACCACATCATAACAAAGATATTTGTACCAGAATGTTTATTGCAGCCCTATTCATAATTGCTAAGTCATAGAAGAAACCCAAGTGCCCATCGATCCACGAATGGATTAACAAATTGTGGTATATGTACACCATGGAATACTATGCAGCCTTGAAGAAAGATGGAGACTTTACCTCGTTCATGTTTACATGGATGGAGCTGGAACATATTCTTCTCAGTAAAGTGTCTCAAGAATGGAAGAAAAAATATCCAATGTATTCACCCATACTATGAAACTAACTTAGGACCTTCACATGTAAGCTATAACCAAGTTACAACCTAAGAACGGGGGAAGGGGGAAAGTGTGGGGAAGGATGGGGGAGGTGGATAGAGGGAGGGGGATTGAAAGGATCACACCTGTGGTGCATCTTACAAGGGTACATGTGAGCCTTGGCAAATGTGGAATGTAAATGTCTTGGCAGAGTAACTAGGAAAATGCCAGGAGGACTATGTCAACTAATGAGATGAAAATGTGTCAAATATTCCATGAAATAAGTGTATGGTGCCCCACGATCTTATTGATGTACACAGCTATGATTTAATTAAAAAAAAAAAAAGAGCATATATTACTTTTCTCCAATATGTGAGTCAATGTGGAAAATGGCAGGGGTTTATTTTAAGCATACATCCAATATCTAATGAAACACATGAGATTAAAGCATCAAAAATCTTTAGCACAATTACTTATTTTGGGGGGATGCAAAAGATAGTAACATTTTCAATTCAGCCTTAGTAAGGAAGATGGAAAAACATTTTACTATGTAAATCACTCCTAAAAGTTTCCCCAAATCATAGGCTCAGTACAATATCTTTTACCTTAAATACGTGACAACCAAATTCCATCTCTATAATTGTTATTCTCTCCCACTTCCCACATATAACTCCATTTTTGTGTACTGATCTCTGCATCACAACTTTTGCTTCTGATAACTTTGTTCAGAAACTAACTAAATGATCCTCTAAGATGTTTTGTAGATAGTGAGGAAAAGATTTCATTGGCCAAAAATGTCTTGTTTACCTCTCTAGTTATGGCCCTATGTTTCTCATTCATAAATTCCTTTTTGTGAGTCAAAGCCATGATCATCTGAGATCTATTTATTGTTGAATATATACCTACAAGAATTTACTTCACTCAACAAACATATACTAAGAGCCATTTTTGTGTGTGCGGTAAACGTAGAACTCTAAGAAAATAAAGATCGACACAGTTTTTGCCCTTAGAGATCTCATAGTATGGTGAGGAAGACAAATCTTTAGGTGGATTATTTAATGGTTTGCCCATATACTAAATGGAAATGAATTTACCTCATTCTGGGGCTGGAGACAGAATTGGAGAAGACTGTAAAAGACACGACCATTGTCATCTGGGCTCTTAAAGGGTAAGCAGAAGCTAGCTCGGTATCAGGATGAGTGAGTGAGTGTGTGTGTGTTGGGGGCATGTAGGTTGGACTGATGGATGGTAGGGGAATGAAAGACATTCCAGTCAAATTCATGTAACTGTGTATTTCCTATTATTATGATATGCTTTAAAAAGACATAAAATAATAATGTATATGAGGTATTGGATTAAATATCAGTTTAAGAAGAAAGTAGTAGGGAAAAAAATGCAGAGAAGTAGATGTAGTAGACTCATGGCCTTCATTTAACAAGGGGCAGAGTAACATGAAAGCAGAAGACTGACACGGTTAGATTTGTAGTTCCGAGAAGTCGTTTTAGCCAAAGTGTGGAGAAATGGATTTCAAGGGGGCGGATCTGGAGTGTGGTTGGGCTCAGGCAGGAGGCGATGGCAGCAGTCCAGGCTTGATCAAGGGCAATGGTAAACGGAAGGAGAGAGGATGACAGAGCTGAGAGGATAAAAGCCAGACACGCTTTTTATTCCCACCATTAACCTTTTGGTGGAAATTGATTTGTTATATTAGAGGAGCACAGAACATGGAGAAGGAAACTGGAATGTGTGATGCAAAAGGGTGGAAGATTAAATGAGTTAATACATGTGGAAAGTGCTATAAAGGATTTGCTAGTATTCTTATCAGGGGGCAAGGAAAAGTACAGATCAGAACAATTTAGTGACACCAACAGGCATCAGTGGAGAACTGTTCTCACAGTCAGGCTCCTGGCACAGGGATGTTTTAGGGAAATGTGCACAAAGAGATAGTCTCCGTAGCTGTGGACAAATAGAGACTGTCTTGCAGTACAGACTAATGCATCATGAGAACGCAGCAGAAGTAGGCTGTGCTCTGAGTCACTTCGCGTAGAGAAAAAGAGGCATGTGGATCGGCCACAGTTTCTGCTGTGCCCTAAATAGCAGGAGGATGCCTTCAGAATCCACTGAAAATAAGTGCCATTGCGCTCTTTCTTGTCCTACCATGCTCTAAAAGGACCCTGGGAGGATGCAAAAGCATGTGGCCAGAAATCCAGGCAAGTGCCACGTGCACATTCCATCAGCATTTTGCTTTGCTCAAGGATTTTTGTTGGACCTAAAAAAACTCTGATCTGTTTGGAAAGAGGATTTGCATTTGCAAATAGATTTGCAGGCAGATTCAACAAGCAGCACTTTGCCATTTGCAAATCCACTTGAAACATCTGGGCTCCTGTCTAGTCCTAAAATTCTTATACAAATGGACAACCCTAAGATCATGGTTTGGGCATGATTTTTTTAAAGAATCAAGATAAATGCTAAGTAATTTGCATAATTTTGTTGGTTGTGAAAGCATAACCTATTTTCGTAACAGAATAAAGGAACACAGAGAAGCCAAGCTGTTTCTGTTAAAGGAGAATTAAATAAGTGAAATCAATAAAGAAACAACAATAAAGGCACCTTGACATTGTTCACTGGAGAAAGGATGTGTGACATTTCAGTGAAACAAGCTTGTTAATAAAGAGTTTCAACTTAGACCTAAATTCTACCTATTCTCTTATTTTTTGTAAAAAAAATTTTTTTAAACTGTATTGATGAATTATTTATTGTGGATCTGAAATAAATCCTTTATGCAACTTATTTATATAAAAATAAATCAACGAGGTTCTTCTGTAGTATTAAAAAAGAGCATCATAATATAGCCAATATACGATTTACTCAGGCTAAATTTATACTGTACCAGTAGACTATAAGGATTCCATTAATGCTCCATTGATATCATCAATGAAGAAAAAGGCAAAATGGATGCCTTGCTTCTGCTCCACTGGGTCTGTAATGAACCAGCATTATAGCAGCTGCTGTCTTTTTAAACAGCTTTTGGGTTTGTTTTTTTTTTCCCCCCCAAGGCATCACTTGGTATGTTGCAAGATTCTCCAGAAAAATATCTTTTGACCTTGTGGTCCTTTCCTTCTATTATTTGTATATGTTTCAAGAATCACAGCCTTCTATTTGCCACCGTGGTGCTATGTGGTAATTTGAGGGCACAATGGAAATTTCAAGGAGAAGAGAAGAGTTCGAGATTGATACTACCTAAAGCACCTGTGCCAGAGAATCCTGACATTTCAGGAATGTTGGCCATTCAAAAGTCTCCGAGTCTTAGTGTACCTGCCAAAGGAAGGGAAATTTCTATCTTTTATTTACTTTTTTTTAATTAAAGAAATGGAACTTCCTACAAATAAAAAATTAATGTTTTGCCAAACTGCAAAACTATAGTGATGAGTTGCATTCCTGTTCAGTTAACCTGTTTGTTTCAGCGTTTTGTATGATTGTCATTGCCAAATCTTTCAGGCAGTGATGAGCACTTAGTGCTCAGGTGGCTGTAATGAAGAACCAGGTCTATTGAGGTTACGTCCCTGTGTTTGTGTGTGCATAGGGGAGAGAGAAAGAGAAGTATGTGACTACTTCTACACATCTATTTCCAAGAATAAAAAATATTTCAAGGCTAAAACTTTTAAATGAGGGAGCTCACCCTTTTGAAATTATGATGCCCTAGACATCCATATTAATAAGAAGGGCAACACATATATAAAGAAACAAAAGAAAAATACAGTGAATGCTCTAAATTAGCTGCAAAAAAAGGAATGAAAGCAGTTCTTGAGTAATGGTAACACCATAGAGCTATTCTTCTAAACTCTAAAAGGTAAAGTTCTGTTGTTTCCTATGATCTAAAAATATCTGGCACACTGTAGATACTTAGAAATTACTCTCCATATTTTATAACCACAATTCCCTTAAATTCCAAAATTTCACATTGATTACATATAGGATATTACTATTAGATGATCCAGCTCAGAATTAAGACATCTAGTAATAATTCTTCTTTCCTCTTTCATGCACTGACTCTCCCGTCTCTCTTCCATTTGAACTCTACCAATAGAGATGTATTTTTTTCAGTGAACAGTGCCATTTATCTATTGCTGACACCAGCCACTTGAATGCCATCCTGGATTTCTTCTTCACATTCTACCTCAAATCAAGTCATCCTGACCAATTAATTTTCCATCTGACATAGCTTTCAATTCCATGTATTATTCCTTACCAGCCTGGCAGTGTCTCAGTATTTCCTCCTTTGATTACTAATTATTCCACTTGATTATACTTCAAAAGTTTACCTTTCCTAGGCTCCCTAATCTTTCTAATTCATTCTCTATGACATTATCAATCATCTTTCTAAAAGAGCACACGGGTGTGTCACTCATCTAGTTTAAAAGGTGCCAATGGTTTTCCTTTCTTTTAAAGATGAAATCAGAACTCATTAGCTCAGGCGAAACTCAGAGTCTGCCTTCTTACTCACCCCCAGAATCACCTTTTTCTCCATCATTATTCATTCCATATACAGCTATGTAGTCTGTCAAATGTGCTGCACTTTTTCTTGTCTCTTTGCTTTTGTAGGTGCTATTCCCTATGCATGAAATGTTCTTGATCTTTCTTTTCCCCATAATCAGTTCACACATTTAACTTCACACAACTCATCACCCTTCTGTGGAGTGTGCCCTGATCTCCATGCTCTAAGGGTTTGGTTTCTACATTACCAACTAGTATGTACCTTTGACCTAGCACTCATCATATAATGCATATTACTTAACTTGTTTCTTCCACCAGAATATGAGCTTCCTGAGAACAAGGGTTGTGTCTTGAACCTCTGTCTCTAGTAGCTATTTTTTATGATTGACTATTTTAATGATTGAATTCACTCATTCAACAAATATTAATTGAGTGGTTATTTGCCAGAAATTATTCTAGTCCTTGGAATAGGCAACAAGCAAAACAAAGCTCCTATTTTATAGGCTGAATTGTGTCTGCCAAAGCTTGAGTAAGCTTCCCTGGTGACAAGACTCCATACGTACTGCCACAAATCACTTCTGGAAGCAGTTGGTGTTTCTTATGCTCTGAGAGAGGACGACTAGGGGACCTGCACATGGAATTCTCCTAGACTTGGCCTCCTGTGCCTCTTCCCTTGGCTGATTTCAATCTGAATCTTTTCACTGCAATAAACTATAACCATGCATGTAACAACTTCAGTCAGTTTTGCTAAACATTTTAGCAAATCATTGAATGTGAGGATACTCTTGTAGGCCTTGTCAGAAGTGAGAGTGACCATGGGGACTCTCTTCAGAGGCTAAGAAAAGAGAGGGCGCATTTGTGAACATCACATTGTCTGCTACAATCCTCCAAAGTCTATTTTCCAACTAGCAGCTACAGAAATCCTTTAAAAACGTAAGTCATTTTCTCTCTCTGTTCAAAACTCTATAGTGATTTTCCAGTTTAGAAGATGAAATCAAATCTGTTAATATGGATTACAAAGGAAATATATAATGCAGCTTTTTTGCAAACTGTCTGATCTCACAGCCAATTGTTTTCTCTGACAATGTACCAGCTAAAGCCCAACTAGCATTCCTTGACCATGCCAAGTATGCGTCTGTCTTCGGAATTTGGAACCTGCTAAACTTAATGTTTTTTTCACTGTTTTCCGCATGTACCACTTCCCAAATACTTTCAGTAATGCCTCCGAATTTAATGTGCCCTAGAAATGCCCTTAGTGACATGCACAGGGCTGTGCCCCACACAGGCATTCCTTTTGTAACACAGTTTTCCATTGTCCATCTGCCTAACCATATGGCCATACCATTGGCCACCACTCAGGAGTCAGTAAAAACCCAAACATTATTGGGTTTTATCATTATTCAATTCTTTCATCACTGCAAGGAAAACAGCATGCAAATCAACTCATTGAACTGATTTATTCTTACCTTCTTCAATCAGCTTTTCTATTTGCTGGTCTGAAGGCAGCAGTCTCCCAAATAAGATGCTTTTTCCAGCTCAGAAATGCCATACATAAATCACTTGGTTGGTCTATAGGAACTGTGCGTAGGGAATTGGCCCCCGTGATCACAGCATCCATGTGGAAGAGAGAATATGTACACCTGAACATAATGATTACCTTCTTGCTTTCCCTGTCTAGCGTGTTTCTGCACAAACCATTATGATTTTATTATGGAGCTCTTCTGGGCATTGCCCTCTTCATAAGAACATTTTTCCAGATCATTACAGGTCTTTCAGGTTTTAAGATTAACTTATATCCTTCAGTCGTAGGACTGGTTTCCATGAATATCCAATAGCAACCCAGACATTTGTTACATAACTATATTCCATAATTGTGTAATTATATGAAGAAAAAAATGGTCTGTCAAAAAATAAGAGACTTCACCTAGGTGGAGGGGTCTAAGAAGTCTTTCCTAAGAAAGTGAAATCTATGCCATCAGATGAGTTTAGCCGGATGATGGACAGTGTTTTAGGCAGAGGAAATATGGTGTACAGAAGCTCTGAGCTGACAAAAAAGACCGGCCTATTTACGGACCTGAAATAACAGCTCCAATGTAGTGAATGTGGGAGAATGGGTCAAGAAGTGGCTAAAGACTTACAACGGCTGAAGGGTTTTAGATCTTAATTCTTGTTGCTATACATTTTTTTTTTCTTTTTTTTTGTAGAGACAGAGTCTCACTTTATGGCCCTCGGTAGAGTACAGCTCACAGCAACCTCCAACTCCTGGGCTTAAGCGATTCTCCTGCCTCAGCCTCCCGAGTAGCTGGGACTACAGGCGCCCGCCACAACGCCCGGCTATTTTTTGGTTTGCAGTTCAGCTGGGGCCGGGTTTGAACCCGCCACCCTCGGTATATGGGGCCAGCGCCCTACCGACTGAGCCACAGGCGCCACCCATGTTGCTATACATTTTTTATATCAGCAACCTGTTTTCAAAAAACCTATTCCCCAAAACTGTGTATACCTATCAAGAGAGTGAAATAGTATTTCCTAGATGTTTGTTATCTTCTCCATAGCAGACATATTTCCAGGTAACACTGATCAGAGTTAGAGAAAGAAGACCAAGGATTTTGCTGATTCTCTTAGTGGCTGGTGTCACTCAAGACACTTTGTAGAATCTGGGAAAAGCTTTCTTTTTCAAATTTGAAGGTAGGCGGCACCTTCCACGTGTGGTCCTCAAAGGAAAAAGAAAAATTTAAGACTGAAATGTGATACAACATTCATCAAATGGGTTTATTGCTTCACTTTTCCTTTGAACTTCCCTGGGAATAAAGATGCAAAGGGGAAAAATAGGTAATAAAAGGAAAGATGCTAGGTGTACTCCAACTAAGCAAATCTTGTCTTCTCTTTATATACTTCACCTTCAGCTATTGTAATACACATCAATCAAAGTGAGTAGCGAGTGAGAAAGAAGATAAAAAGATCATCACCATTTAAGCCAATCTGATAAATTTACATAACAGATATTAAGTTAAGTATGATACTTGAAACAAAGTAAAAGTCTCTAAAATTATACCCTTACAAATATGTAACTCTTGCTTGTTCGCCTCAGCAAATCCATGGGTATTTTCTGCTCATACTGAAAGAAGCCTAATTTTTCTAATCCAATTTTTTAAAATAATTGCATATCCCTAATTATTTTCTCTCTAATTAGCTACTTAATACATATGGGGCATGTATATAAGATCCTTTACATCATTTTCCTTAAAAAGTAGAAATATTACTGAAGTAAAACAAACGAAAAGATTATATTATCTACCTAAAAGTGGGGAATTACAGGACAGGGTGAAGAACAAAAAGGAAGATAATATAATATAAAATGAAGCCATTTTTAGAGTTATTAGTATATCCTCAGCATCTATGTATTTATTCATACAACTAGTGTTTATTGAATAGCTATTATTTGCCAGATACTGATCTAGGCATTTGGGTTAAGTCAGACACCAATAAATACAGATTATTGCCTTTGTGGAGGGTACCTTCTATTGGGCAGAGAGAGATAACAAATAATAGGCATATTAAAAAAGCAAAGTACAGGGTATGTTATAAGGCAATAAATACTATGGTAATAAAAGAAAAGCAGAACAGAGGGCTAGGTAATGTTAGACAGGAGACATGTCAGGTACAATTTTAAATACTTGGTAAGGACAGACTACATATGGAGGGTGACATTAGAGCAAAAACTTGAAGGAAGGAAAAATTAGTCCTGTTTCCATTTTGGGGAAGACTATTTCAAGCAGCAAGGATAAGCAGCTTACAGGCTCTAAAAGAGAAAGACAGTAAAGATCAGGGTGAAAATAGGAGGTGATAAAGGCAGGGTGCCTTTGTGAGGACCTTAGATTTAACTGAGCGTGATATGAAGAGCCACTGGGAGTTAGAAGTAGAATAGCATAATATAGCTTCTATCTTCAAGACTCACTGTGCTATGTTGAAAATAGATATGAGGCCTCGAACACAGGGAGAAGCAAGGGGAGCAGTAGGAGGCATGATGGCTGGTTTTACATATAAACTTGACTAGGCTACAACACCCAGTTATGGACTCAGTCACTAATCTAGGTGTTGCTCAGACGGCATTTTGTAGATGTGGTTAACACCTACAATCAATTGACTTTAATTAAATATTCTCCTTGATAATGTGGGCGGACCTCGTCACCTATGTGTGTGTATATATGTGTGTTTATCTTTGTATATATCCATATGTGTTTATATAGGCACACACGTGTATACACATTCATTAATATAATGTATATGTGTGCACACACATATATGTATGTTCTATTGGCTCTGTTTCTTTGGGTGATCCTCCCAGACAGAGGAGGCTGTTGCAATAATCCTTAGGAGACAGAAGGGCAGGTGGGCACAGGATCATAAGGATGTGAGCAGTGAGAACCACCTGACTCTGGATTTATTTCCTTCACAATTTCCATACACATGGAGAATGAAATGTGAAAGAAAGAGAGAAATCAAGGAGGGTTCCAAGGTTTTCTGCCTGAGCTAATTCTAGTTCTAAGTTCAAGGATATCAGGAAATGATGAAGCTAGATGTCACTGTCATAATTATAATTTATTTGACTGACTTGAATAATATCTATTTGGATATAATTAAGGAAGACATCTTTATGCTCAATCAGAACAATGAGAACTTGGGCAAAAAACTATGCAGCTCAGTTTCCTCATCTGAAAAGTAAGTACAATGATCACTGGCTCACAGAGTGATGAGACCTGGACATGATAATACATGCAAGGGTTTTTAGCACAGAGCCTGACACTTAATATGTTTTCAATAAACATTTAAAAATCTTTTGTATTCATCAATTGCCAAATATGAAACTATACCAGGTATGCACAATATTGGGCAATAAAAGTTGACACAGAGAAATGTCTATCTAGTCACTGGATGGGGGCTGCCACCAGGGAGGGGGCTCACAACCTTAGCCAAGCCAGTCTCTTTCAGTTAGAAAGCTAGTCTCAGGCTCACCACCTGTAGCTCAGTGGCTAGGGTGCCAGCTACATACACCAGAGATGGCAGGTTCAAATTCAGCCCAGGCCTGCCAAACAACAACTACAACCAAAATAAATAAATAAATAAATAAATAAAATAGTTGGGCGTCGTGGCGGGCGCCTGTAGTCCCAGCTACTTGGGAGGCTGAGGCAAGAGAATTACTTTACTTAAGCCCAAGAGTTTGAGGTTGCTGTGAGCTGTGATGCCACTGTACTCTACCCAGGGCAAAAGCTTGAGACTCTGCCTCCAAAAAGAAAAAAAATAAAGAAAGAAAGAAAAAGAAAAAAGAAAACCAGTCTCAGAGTGGGATGTGATGATTCATTTTTTCATTTTATGTGTCAGCCTGGAGAACAGGGATGACCAGACAGTTAATAAACCATTATTTCTGAATGTGTCTGAGAGAGTATTTCTGAAAACAATTATATTTGAATTGGTAGACTGAGTAAAAAAGATTTTCCTCACCAAAGTGGATGGGCATCACCCAATCCATGAGAATCCAAGGAGAACCAAAAGCAGACGAAGGGAAAATTCACCCTTTCTGTTTGAACTGGGCTATCCATCTTCCTCTGCACTTGAACATCAGCTTTCCGGGCTATCAGGCCTTTGGATGGGGACCAGGACTTACACTATAAGCCCTCACAGCCACTGGCTCCAGTTCTCAAGTCATTGGCCTAAGAGCGAATTAGCCTACAGGCTCTCCTTGTTCTCCATTCCAAACATGGCAGGTTTAGGATTTCTTAGCTCCATGATCACGTGAGCCAATTCCTGTAATCTATTCATCCATTTATCTATCTATTCATCCATGAATCTTAGTGCCTCTAATCTACTGGAAAATCTTGACTACTATAGTGATATAGTGTGGACAACCAGTAACCAACACTTTCAAATTCTAGGATAATAATTTTCTTGGACTAAACAAGTTCCTGTGGGTGGCACACCACACTAGTCATTATACCTTGTGAACTGATGATATGCATGGACCTCATCTACTATGAGGTCAGCATCTCTCTTAAATTGATTGTTGATAGTGAATATTTACCATCTCTATTGCTCCATTAAAGTCCTGGGTAGGCAGGGAAGCAGATAAAAGTCCATTCTCTTTTTAAAGTTAATCTTGTGGTGGGCATTTGATTTGAAGTTAATTAGGTAAATCTCTCATGAACATGGAGGAAAGGGGGGTTATCAATGATTATAATTGTTTTTATTAAATATAAAATTTATATTGTATCTTATTTTAATGGACAGCTAAAGCCTTCTCAGGTATGAATTGTATTGATTTTACATATACAGTCATACTATTCTAAAGCAGACAGAATTTAAGAAAAAAAAACAATCTGAATTAGTATAAATTACCAAAGCCCAAATGAAGTCCTTATTTATATAATTAAATACCTTATTCTGAGTTCCAATTACTGAAAAAGCAAAGTTTTCAAATACAGATGCTTTTATTTTTGAAGTTAAGATCTATTTAATAGCACTATAAATGAGAGCCACAGAGGTATCAGAAAGAATCAGGAGATGGTAAGTACCATCCAAGGAACTCTTCCATTTACCAAGACATGAGACTGATGTTTGCAGAAAATACTGTAAGTCTCTTCTTTGGAAGCAATCTAACTGCAGTCTGGAATAATTTTCTATGATGCAGCAATTCTACATTTTTTTATTTTAATCCTGGAGGGTGAAAGTTAGACAGTCTGAGAGCTTTCTAGACTGTAATTTGAAAGGCACTCAGCTTCTACACAGAACTGCTAATCTTCCCTCACCCCCCTGCCACTGAAAGGAAAGGGAGGGGGCTGAAGGTGTAACCTGAGAGTGTCAACTGTTACTTATTGAACAAGAACCTGCATACACAGTGTCAGTGATGTGATTAATCATCCAAAAAGAAGGTCGTTCATGTTGAAATTTTGATTTATGTGTGCTCTTGCATTATCTCCTAAACCCTAGCCACTTGCTAGCATGCACGCTGTAATGAGTTTGGCATTTGTGTAGGACTTTAGAAACATTAAATAATGAATCCCTCTAGAACATCTCCTTGTATCACTATATCCTACTCAAATTTTAAGTGGAGGAAATAGAGATAGTGTATAATTTCACTAAATCCTCATATCAAGTTGGTAAAATAGAGGAGTAGAAATAATTAAATGTGTTCAAATATTATAGTACAGAATCATTAAACACGACTCATGAGTCCAGCTGGATGCCATACATCTAAAATATTGATTATTCCAAGTTTATCAAGGAAATGAGGAGGGTAGGCTGATCTTCATTATTCCAAATTCATCAAGGAAATTAGAAGGTTAGGCTGATCTTCAAAGGGAGTTTCCTTCTTCACTTACGAGTGTTAAGTGTTACTGACGTTTCTTACAGCTTAGCCATCACCTTTCCGCTAGTATTATGTGCCCTCAAAATTTGACTACTTCTTCGTAAATCATTACATACATGCACATTTTGACTCCATTCTTTAAAATTCCAAAGTATAATACTAAATTTTAGAATGTTTTGATGTTTTTAAAAATGTATTTTTGGTATAGAGTTAGCATTCTTTGCTCTGCTAGTGTGTATAAATGCCTGATAGCTGTTGTGTTCAGTTTTGATCACCAAATAGCGGTAAACGCACATGTGTGTCTGAAACTTTGCGAAAATATTTTGTAAACCAAAATGTCTTTCTGGTAATTTATACGAAGACGGTAGCTTCTGAGATAATAAAATAGATTTTGTTGACAAAAGGAACAGTTTCCTTCAAGCTGCTGAAGTAACTTATTGTTCAGAGAACACAGACTGCTAGAGTTAGGGACATGTCTATATATTGCTTGTGTGTGTGTACCTATAGCGATCTGTTTATTTAAGTTCCTGTATATGGTGACCAAGTATATGCTGACCAAGCACAACTTGGACTTGGGTTTTTGGGTATTTCTCTGATTTGGTGGTAAGCCCATTTCAAGGCAACTAAGGACAAATAAAATAAAAATAAATAAAAAAAACCCCACGATAATCCTTTTTGAAGATGACTACAAAAAAGGGTGAGGATACCTTCACACTAAATAGAGAATAAAAAAAATTAGTGTAACAAAGAAGTTTTGATTATGGGCTATCCTCAGGTGGATTTGAAGTCTTATTTGTATCAGCTAAGGACCGAGCCTTGCCTTGCTGTGTGGTGCTCCTAGATTGGGTGTCCCTTAGTGCCCAGCAAAGGCAAATGTGAATCTTCTAGAGTAAGGTTGTATCTGTGTTCTAGTTCTTAAAGTGTCTTTCCAAAAGCTATATGACGGCAATAACAATGCAAAGTAAAAACTACTTAGGTATGAAAAATATAACCGATCTGAATGAGAAACAAGAGAAAAAAACTTAAAAAGAAATTCCAGAAATTGGAAACCTCAACTGTAAGTAATCATTCAAAAATTACATTTACAAAATTAAAGAAGAAAAAGATAAGCTCGCGATATCACCAGGGCACTTGAAAGAATAAAAAGTATATAGCAGAATTGGAAAAGAGTCAAATAATTTCTAGAGATGAAAAGAAAAATTTAAATTTACATTTTAAATTTGAATTAATGTAATTGCACCAAATGAAGCACAGCTAAAGAGATAATTAGTAACTTGGAAGAGGGGAACTAGTTTACAGAATGCAGATTGGAAAAACAAACAAAAAATGGGAACGTTGGTAGAAATAAACAGAATGCTTAATATGCCTATAATAAAGCGCTAGAAGCAGATAAGCCAGAGGATGGGGTAATAGGCAACACTGATAGAGATGCTAGATTAGAATTTCTGGAATTAATAAAAGAACTGCTCAATCCAGATGCAAGAATTCACTAAATCTGCAGCAGAATAAATAAAGAGAAATTTCTACAGGCTGATGGCGGTAAAATCAGAGAACATTAAGGCAAATAAAATGAGATTTTTAAAAGCTAGAGAAAAAGCGAAGATATATTCAAAAGACTAAAGACTAACTTCTAATCGGATAAAGGAAGCTGGAAGACAAGACGGTAGTATTGGCAACATGCTAAAGAAAAGAAAAAACTACGGAATGACAACATCAATCAACCCAAAAGAAGGAAAGGAAGGAGAGAAGGGAAACGCAGATGGGGCACATTATATAAAATGATGACACAGAGCCAGGAGTTACATGACACTTAAAATAATCCAGTTTCTACTTTGAAAATTAGGGTTGCATGATGGAATTAAGGAGAGTGCAAGACTTTCACAAGTCACATCTAGAAAGTATAGAAAGAAGGAAAGAAAAAAGAAGAAAAGCATACAGCAAGCAAATACTAATTAAGTAGAATTAATATGGTACCATTGATAGGACAACTAAGTAGACCTGAAGGGAAAATATTTTCTGGTTGGCAAAATATAAGAAAAAGTAAATCTGCTAGATAAACACAACAGATATATAAGAAGAAACAATGGAACATTTTCAAATTACTTTTCTCAATAAATACTAAGGAAAGAGTTAAACAAAAATTATTGATAATATAGGAAGTTAGATAACAAAAACCATATCATAAACTGGACGTCTCTCTCATTGTAGTTATATTGACATATGTCTGTAAATAATGCTATACACGTATAATAGTATGAATGTACACACAAACATATATGAATATGTGTATATATGTACAGGTACAAGCATATTTATTTAAATGCTCTATCTAGTAACTGGAGAATACACGCTATTTATAAGCACACTTGAACAATAATAAAAATGGATGTTTTTCTGGGCCATATGTTCAATTTTACCTAATAGCTAAGAATAGAAATAATGGCAATTAAGATAGAATTAAATAGAAAAAAGGTAACTGGAAAAAAAATTTTTTTTGAGAATGGAAAATTGGACTTCAAAGTAATCTTTTTATCAGAGCAGAAAACAGAAAAAAACATTGGCTGAATTCCAGGAATAATGGAAATTGTAGCTGATATCAAAACTTGAGGAAAGCAGCCAAAGCCAGACATACAAAACATGGCTTATATATGTATTTAAAATTTTATGTATGTATTTATAAGGTTATAAATATATTTATACATAGAGTTATATAAAGAGAGAGAATACATATAGAGAAAAAGTGTGTGCTGTAGAAATTAATGAACTACAAACTCAAACCCAATTGATACAGTAGGAACAGAAGGGGTAAAATAAAAAATAGAATCAGAAATTATGATAATAGAAAACCTACAATAAATAAGATCAGAAAAGCCAACTAGTGCCTTTTAAAAAACTCCCCACATTGATTATTTCTCTGTTAAAGAGAGAAGTCCCAAGTAAATAATACCAGGGAGTAAATGGGGATGTATCTCCCAATCCTAAAGATATCAAAGGGATATTAATAGAATAATATGAACAACCTTTTTGTAATAAATTTATGCATTTAGATAAAATAAATAAATTCTGGAAAAATATAATCACCCAAAAGTGACTCTAAAAGGAAGAAAATATGTAAATAATATGTACAGAAACATTAGGAAATTAAATCATTAATCAAAAGCTTTCACACAAAGAAACTCTAGTCCCAAATGGCTTCATTAATAGGTTTTGCCAAACAGTCAAAGAGGAAATAATTCCATCTTCTCAAACTCTTCCTGAGAATAGAAATAAAAAGAATGCTCCTCAATTTATTTTATGAGATTAATGTAACCTTTACAAAAAAACTTGAGAAAGACGTTTTAGGAAAACTAAAATATATACCCCTTGAATTCATAAATACAGATGTAAAACTCCTGAACTAAATGATAGGAAATAAAAATCAGAAATGTCTAAAACAGAATGATACATAGTCTCTGACAAAACCGCAGGAGTGTACTGCAATTCACTTGCGGCGCTAGCCACCCTAAGTTAGCACAGGCCCTACTGTTTGAAAATGCATGGTTCCCAACAAGACTGCCCTTACTGCAGACAACAGAAGCACTTTGAGGGTCCAATGTTGCCCAAACTCACACTTCTGACCAACCTCTCAGTTTTGATAATCTTCTGGAATGTCTCAAAGAGCTCAAGAAGCCCTACACTATTATTACAGAGTGTATAAGCCAGGGGAGTCTGGCAAAGAGAGGAATAGGATGAAAGGCGGATGGGTTTACCATTAAATCAGTCAATGTTATGGGTATATGCCTAGTATAACCCAGTTATAACCTAAGAATAGGGGGAAAGGGGAAAGGGAGGGGAGGGGAGGGAAGGGGGAGGTGGGTGGAGGGAGGGTGATTGGTGGGATTACACCTGCGGTGCATCTTACAAGGGTATATGTGAAACTTAGTAAATGTAGAATGTAAATGTCTTAACACAATAACTAAGAAAATGCCAAGAAGGCTATGTTAACCAGTGTGATGAAAATGTGTCAAAAGGTCTATAAAACCAGTGTATAGTGCCCCATGATCGCATTAATGTACACAGCTATGAAAATAAAAATCAGTCAATGTAATTTACTCCAGTTATAGACTAATAGAAAAACCTTGTAATTCTCTCAGTAGATGTTGAAAAAATGCATCTTTTATTCATGATAAATTCATCTTCCATTCATGATAAAAACTCTTAGTAAATTAAAACTAATGAAAGTAATTCTATATACCTCCCTGTCCCATACTCAGTATATATGAATGGTCATTAAATTCCAGCATTTCTAAGTGCCTTTTCTGCGATTTTTTTTTTCTTTCTGTATCTGGTACTGTTCTGTTTCTAGCCTTTCTTATCTCTCATCAGGACTACTTGAATTGCCTTTTGTTGATCTATTTTCTTTCAATGCTCATCATCAATTCGTCCCCCAAACTATCTAGAATATAAATATGTTCTCTTTATGTCCTTGCTCAATATTTTTTAATGGCTATCCATGGCTTATAGCATCAAATTTGATTTCTTGGGGTTCCCTATACCATTGGGCAAATAATCTTACCTCATATTAATTATAAGTTAGAACCATTAAACTTCCGATTTTAAACGCTGTCATGCTTTAACCATATTTAGAGAGGAACTTATAATAAAAATAAATACATAATGTTAATAGCAAGAAAAAATAGCTCATATTTGTGTAGTATACACAATCTGTGAAGTACTCATATTTATATTTTATTTTAAAAGAGAGAATATTATTATGTCTTGTTGCTTGATGAGGTAACTGGAGACACACCATGTAAAGGGTTTGTCCAACTAAATGGCAAAATGGGGTAGAATGCAGCTCTTGGACTACTATTTAATGTTCTTTCTAAACTTAAGTAAGCTTTTCTGCAAGAATTTGCCTCAAAAGTCATTCTTCACTTTCATTTTTTTGTTGTTGTTGTTTGGGATTCATTGAGGGTACAAAGAATTAGGTTACACTGATTGCATTTGTTAGGTAAAGTCCCTCTTACAATTGTGTCCTACCCCAGAGAGGTGAGCCATCCACCGTGATCACCCCCTCTCCCTGAATTCCCCATTTCCCTACGCCCCACCTTGTATTAGATCATCTACTGCCTTCTTATTAGACTTGAGTACATTGGATTCGTGCTTCTCCATTCTTATGATGCTTTACTAAGAAGAATGTGGTCCAACTCTATCCAGGTTAATACCAAAGATGTAAAGTCTCCATCTTTTTAAATGGCTGAATAGTATTCCATGGTATACATACACCACAGTTGGTTAATCCATTCCTGGGTTGGTGAGCACTTAGTTTGTTTCCTTATTTTGGCAATTGTAAATCAAGCTGTGAAGTATCTCTTAACTACTTATATTTTGGCTACTCTCTGCCAATTTTCTTTTGGGGGGTATTGCTTCATTGTTCCTATTTTCTTGGCCCTACTGTGTTGTTCTCCCTGGCTATTGGGCACCCTGGACACCTTCTCTTGCTATCTTTGTTGTCTAGAAGAATGGTAAAATGGCAAGGAACAGCAATTGGCTCTGTTTTTTGTCTTTATCTTAATACAGCAGGATAGCATCAGATATTTTGCAGGCATTCTCCCCAGAGACACTGTATAATCATGCCTGTGGATAATAAAGAACTACATCTGGTCTTTTTTAGTAATTCTTCTGGACTAGTTATCTTTCCCTGTTAATAAAACAAAGAAAAAATTCTTACCAAAACATAAATTTAGGTTTTGTAAAAATAAATAAATAAAATAAAATAATTTGGTGAAGTAATATATCTAATAAAAATCAATAAATAAAATGATTAGTAATATATCTAATAAAAATAAATGAATAAAATAAAATAATTTGGTGAAGTAATATATCTGAAAAGCGTTCATTATCTTCTATGGCATTCATGCTATCTCCGATACAATTTGCTGCTCTTTAGATCTAAGAACAGTTTATAACATACTGATAGCAAATTACTCAAGAGAATTAAGTTCGTACTTAATGTCATTGTGCGCTGGTGTTGCTCTGCTACACCATCCCTTTGCATAGGTCTGAGGAGAAAAGCAGTTTTTCCTCTGTTCTCACACCCCAACAATCAGCACAGAAAACATCTCTGACCAAATGTGTGGGGACTTCTTGCCACACTTCCCAAGCAAGTCGTTACAACTCTGCAGAAACGGTGTCCTTCAAACCAGTTCAATCACCCCAGTATCTACCTGGAGATAGTGTCAGGTCCCATACGACAGATTCCCCACTTCTGATGCCAGTCCCAAGTCCCAAGTTGTTTAATGCCTGCTTGAGTGGCCTGCGATAGATTGGCAGTGGTCAACTTCCTATTTGGGTTCGATTAATTGCTAAAGCCGGTCACATAACTCCGGGAAACACATTTACCAGTTTATTATAAAGGATATCAAAAACCATACAGATGGTGAGATGCACAGGGCGAGGTCTAGGAAGGGGCCTGGAGCTCCCACGCCCTTCCTCAATGTGCCACTCCTCAGAAGCCACCACTAATTTAACTATCTGGAAGCTCCCCAAACCTTGTCCTTTTAGATTTTTATGGAGGCTTTACTATGCCCACTTCCTACGTAGGCACGACTGATTAAAATGTTGGCCATGGGTGATCAACTCAACCTTTAGCTTTTCTCTTTTCCCAAGAGGCTGGGGATGGGGCTAAAAGTTCCAACCCTCTAATCCTGCCTTGGTCTTTCCTGTGACCAGCCTGGATCCTGAGGCTACTTAGAGGCTGCTATTCAGCAGTCAACTCACTAGCATACAAAAAGGCACCACTTTGGAGATTCCAGGGGTTTGAGGAGTTGTACATCCAAAGACAGGAACAAGAGCAAACATATTTCAAAACATCAAAATAGCTTACTGATGCTTTCTATTCTAACATTCTGACACTTGATTTGGTAAACGTTCCTTGAATTTTTGCTGAAATTTTCAAACATGTATTCAATTAATATTTGGGCTTTCATTTCTTATTGCCCATTATATGCATTCCAAAAGCTTAAACTCTTTTAGTTACTTAGATGATCTTGAGTGTTTTGGATGGTTTGCTGCCAAATATTTGTATTGGACATTGTTGTCTGTTCCAAATGTTAGAAAATAAGAACAGACATGAAAAGTGTAAACTTTCTAAATTTACTTTGTTTACATTAATATAAAAGTAACACATTAAATTATCTATAAAGTACATTAAGTAAACCCAGATTTCATGTATTTTTAACTTAAAAATATGAGAATTAATTTACTGAAAACCCCCATGGGAAGTAACTATGTGTCACAAGTGCCAAATTAGAAATCTCCAGGTTATAAGATCATAACCCCTAGAGGAATATTTATCTGTATGTTTACTTAATATCTAACAGCATGTGAAATTTATTTATTAATATGCCTGCAGGTTTCTCTCTAATCCCACTTCTCAAAGATGCACACACATAGATATCAAGTCAGGAGGGGGCGAACTGCCCTAGAACTATTTCCATCTAAGCTGAAAAATATAGTTATAATGGGAAAAGCAAAAGTTGCTTTCCTTCTGACCTTGAACATTTATACAAACCGAAAGTAAAATATGTGGACAATTTCCAAGGCTATCCTTTCTTTTTTTTTTTTTTTTATTAAATCGTAAACACATAGATTATGTATACATTAATGCATTTATGGGGTACAATGTGCTGATTTCGTATAGAATTAGGAACGCTTACATCACACTGGTTAATATACACCTCATCTCGTTTACTTAATTATGTGTGAAGACATTTATACTCTAGACTTAATAGATCTGATATGTATCCTTGCAATCTTTTGGAATCTTTTCTATGATACCTTTCTTGCAATATATTTGGTCCAGTCTAAGGCAGCACTATTCACATTTTCTTTGATTATAATTTGCCTATAGGTCTCATTTTATCATCCTTTCAATTATAGTTTATTTACATTCCCCTATTTTTTGAATTCTCTACAGTGATAGAGATCTTGTCAAGATAATTTGTTTCAACACATTTGCAAAGTGACTTTGTACATTAGCATCTACTAAATATTTGTTAAATGTATTTGGCTTGAATGGAATTATCCTTACATATGTGAGAACTTAAAACATAAACCATCACCAAGAGCAATTATGCTAGACAGCACAGACATTTTCTAATGGACAAAGAAACTGACATCTCACATTTTTAAACTTTCCTGTTTTAGAATGTGATTTTTCAAGATATGTTCATTTTTCAAGGGAAGTTACCATACGTGATTGTATTATGAGCATGGTTAATCTGACATTATTTTTTCTACACAAAATGAAGTGTAGAATTGAAGTAACTGTCTGAATAATTTAAAACAAAACACAAAAATTGCTTCAATTTTCTATTGATTTAGGATATAACTATTGATTTGGCTTGAAATACCCAGTAAGTGTCTCATTGCTGTATTTCATTTAGTACGTGTGGACTTAGCCACCATGAAACAAACCTCCGTGATGCCCTAACAGCTAGGCTGCATGTAATAGTAATGGCAGACATTTGTATGTTGTCTTGCACTCATCATAAGTGCTTTTACATCAACTGTTTCAGTTGGTCTTCTAGTAGGATGAGTGGAAGCAGGAAAATAGCTCAGTAGAGTGACAAAGGTAGTGAGTTATTATAACTCACATTTTGTAGAAATAAAAGAGGATTCTATTTGGTATATTTTTGAAAATACTGAATATCATGCATCAAAGTCTGTTGCCTAAAATGAAAGTAAAGTTTGCAATAGGCAAACCTATTTGTATGCTTGTGGAATTTGCTATTCAACTAATGTTGCCAAGTCCTTGAGAATACAACCCAGACTTTTATAATGCTGGTTTACAGGTATTTGTGAAAGTACCCCGGGAATATATAAAAGAAAGTTATTCATTCTAACAAAGAGCTTGAGGGAAGTTGCACAGAAGAGTTAGATTTTAAGAGTTCAACAGTCAAAGAAATGAGTAAGGCCACTGTAAAAGCCCTTGGTTAAAAAATTGCCCATTAAAGCTGACAAAGTCTGCTCTGTACCGTATATAGGTGGATGGTAATTTACTTGGGAGAAAATAATACACTTAAAACTTAAAAAGTAGAATTGGACCAATTTATGAATAACTTTGAATTCTAAGCTAATGATTTTGGCTGTACTTTCTAGGCAATGAGGAAGTTTAAATTTCTTTTTATTTTTCTTTTCTTTTCTTTCTTTTTTTTAAAGAAAAAGATAGGAAGCATTACTCTGGAGATGAGAAGAGCATTGAGAATGGGATCTCTGGGCAGTTCTTTCCAAATATGTCACAGTAGATATCCAATGTGTTGATGTTGTCAGGGCACACTGGGCAAAACCAACAAGGCTGTTCATGGTTGTGGTTACCCACTCCACAAGGCCTGTACCTCCAAACCTCCCTGAAGGCCAAGAGAATTGATATAAGCTGTCTCATTCAAACCATCAGCTCTGTAGCAAACCTGGCATCCCTGATGGAAAATGCTGCCTTTGGCAAAGGAAGGAGCAAGAATTGTTAATGAAAAAGATAAGAAAAGGGAGGAAACATAGGCAAAAGAAGAAAATAAACAAAAGAGTGTGTTTTCACAAGTCGAGAAAAGAGAACCTTTTTAAAGAGGAAGCGAACTAAAAGGACTTGACTCTTGGCTGCTATTGAAAAATCAGATTAGCCGGGTGCAGTGGTTCATGCCTCTAATCCTAGCACCTAGAAGATGAAGTGGGTAGATTGCTTGAGCTCAGGAGTTCTAGAAGAGACTGAGCAAGAGTGAGACCCCCATCTCCACTAAAAGTAGAAAAAGAACTAGCCAGGTGTTGTGGGGGTGGAGTCCCAGCTACTGGGGAGGCTGAGGCAAGAGGATTGGTTGAACCCAAGAATTTGAGTTTTCTATGAGCTGTGATGCCACAGCACTCTACCCAGGGCAAACAATGACACTCTATCTCAAAAAAAAAGGAAAGAAAGAAAGAAAAATTGAATTGTATGGGAATGAAGAAGGTAGTAACTAGATAGACAATTCACTGCTGGTTGGTATAAGAAAGGAGTTGAGTAGCAGGCAGGGCCTGGAAGGCAGATTAGGCTGAGACTGGGAGGAATGGAAGTTGTGTGTGTGGTTTTCTTTTTGTATATGAAGATTGGTTAGGGGAAGAAGGCAAACAATGGGATGAAGAAGGACTAAGGGCCCTTTGAAGACCTGAAGACGTGCCTGAGAATCTATGCAGACTGAGGAGAAGATATAAAAGGGGAGAATGGGCCTGAAACACAAGGGACAAAGGGAAGCAATTGAAAAAGCAAAATATGGGCAACTGAGCAAGAATGGGCTCAAATGCACGAGTAGAGCGGTTAACCTTGGCTCACGTTAGGAATATGTTTTCCTCTTAACAGATAGGATGGAGGAACGTATTGACAAAGGGAGAGAGAGATTTCAAAGGGCCCTGAAGAACCATGAGAGTTTTCTCATTCAATAACTTTTGCTTTTTCTGTAATAAAGGATGTGAGAAGGATGGTGATCATTCAGCAATTCCTACCAGGGCAAAGGACAGAAGACATGTTGGAGTGAGTGTAGGGTCAGATAACACCATCCAACAGGTGCTCAACATTGTGGTAGGTGCCGTAGGGGATATAAAACATGTATGATGTGATTCCTTCCCTCAAAGGAAAACACGTATGCACACACACTTACGAACACCTACTAAACTATGATTTGTTAAAAAGTGTAATAAAAGTCTTATGTTAAGAATTGGAAGCAGGTAGTGGTGAAGTAACTGAGAAACACTTCATGCATTATTTTGGATAAAGAGAGTCCCAGATTGTAGGAATTAGTAATGCCCAGCATGAGGGTGGGGTGAGCACCAGCTATCTGGGAGATCATCAAGTAACAGAGGAAGTGAGCGATGGAGAGAGGGAAGCAACGTGGCTGAGTATATAAGAAGGAAGCAGAGAATAAAGCATCTGTAGGAAGGACAGGGATTCATGGAGATTAATTAGGTATTTACATGCACGATGGAGGAGAGTGTGGAGATAATAGAGGTAGGAAAATAAGAAGGCAGGAAACGGTTGCAGCAAACCAGATGTGAGGCTGTGTAAGACGAATGCCGGTGCTAGAATGAAGAGAAAGGGATGAATTTGAGAGATATTCTGACGGAAGATTTGCTAAAATAATGTGACAGATTGGATATTGATTGGGAGGAAGAAAAGAGTAAACTGCACTTTTAAGTTTTTATTTCTGGGAGATTGAAAAATGATGCTGGTGCCGAAATGAAGCATCTGGGAAAGCGAGACAAGCAGTTAGGGGCTTTTTGAAGTTTGGGGGGATAGCAGTGAAGATTATTGGTAGGTGTTTGACATTTCAAGGGTATAATGAGAAAGTATAGGGGGTTATAATTTGGATCGTCACCAGGAGGTCACCAATGAAGCTTTGGGACAGGATCAGCTAGCTCACCGAGAAAATGTAGGAAGATGGGATCACAGAGTTGGGAGTTTGATTCTCCCAGTTAGAAGTCGAACACAGGCAAGTCTGATAGAAAGGCAGAGAATTCTCTGGTCAGGGATGTGGAGGGACTAATGAATTGACACGTTCTGAAATAAGAGAGAACAGAAGACTTCACGGAGCAAAAGATTTCATTGCAAGAGTAGTTGTGAAGAAAAAATGTGATAAGTCCAGTGAATTCGAGTGAAAAGAGATGATTTTAAACTTTTGGGAGATGAGTTTCAGTGAAGTGAGAGAAGCAGCCAAGAGTGGACGCACCAGGTAAAGAGATAGTTGGAGTATCAATGTACCCAACTCTTTCCCAGGGAAAGCCTATTAGAATGTCTAAGAAAGTCCCAAGGAAGTGCTTTGTGATCACTGCTGAAATTGATGGAGTGTCACACTAGACCCTGCCATTCCCAAGCCCTTCAGCACCTGGAGCAGCTCCATTTCACGTGGTGTGTGAGTGTGAGCACATGTGCCTGTGTATGTGTGTGGGGGGGGTGGGTGTGTTCACACACCCATGGACATGAGTATCATGTCATATTTTATTTGGAGAGGTATTTTATGCTTAAATAAAATAAGTATATAATAATCTGCTCTAGAAGTTGAACAATTGAAAAGACAAAAATACTAGATGGGCGCTAGGAAGAATAATGAGCTAATTTTAAGAGAGGATAGTTTTAACCCCCCAGAATATTAGACAACATGTGGGTTTATATCTCTCATTTTTAATTTTGGCTCTATTTATTAGGCCTGAGTATGAGTTACTCAATCTCTCTTAACATCAATTTTCTCCTATCTAAAATGTACACAATGGCATTCTTTTCACAATATGATTATTAGGAGGGACCATGTGTAGAAGGGAAGGTTCCTGGTTTCTTTGCTCTCAAATTTCTGTTTCATCCTTTATTACCCCTGGTCTCATTTTAAAAGAAAACAGAAGGAAAAAAAAAAAAAAAGACAAGACATTAAAAAAAAATTCTCTTTCACCGAACTGGTTCTCACAAACCACACACTTGGGTGTATGCAAAATGAAATTCCGAGTTCCATAATTAAACTTCGTCTCTATCTTAAACTATCGTACCTATTTATGACAGAAAACTTAGTTTAGCCATTTCCAGAAGAACGCAATAGTTTTGTTTTATTGAGAGTAAACTCATGATTTACCTGCATGTTTTCCCCCACGTGGTGTCAAACATCTCATAGATTCTTCTTGGCCTCTGGGCGAGGCAGTCAGCCCACGGTCAGTTTGTCTGTCACTGGCATCCATGGGGTTTGGCCTTTTGTCTGTTCCTGGATCTCTTGCCATCCTCCATGCAGACACCAGCATATTTCTAAGCACAAGCTGCTGGGTAACGCAGGCTGCGTCATCTGCTGTGTGGGATCTTCTTACCCTGACTAAGAGTCTCCTATTACTTCACGAAGTCTTTCTACCAGCTAAAATATATTTGCCTTTTCAGGGCCGTTTGAAAATGTGACTGTCTCTGGGCAACAAGCAGAGATTTGCATCTGTCTGGGGGTCTGCCCTGCGCCCCTTCAGACTCGGTGCCCCACGTCTAGTCATCACACTGTACTGCTCAGCTTCCCTATCAGACACCTATCTCTGAGACATAGTGTCCTTCCAGACTGCACTTTGGGAAAATCTTTGCTCTTGAATTTACGAACCTAGCTGAGTTTTCCTTGGTTATCCCATCTGGGAAACAAAAAGAAAAAGGGAGGCAGTTTATAGAAAATATGGAGGATTCTCAGGAACCCTACACCAGTGCTCAGAATCCTTCATTCTGGCTCTCCACACCTTGCACTGAACTTATTCCTTTTTTCCAGTCTTTAGCATATTTTTCTAGTGTGGGACAAAACTCCACTCACCTCTGGTCATGCATATTTACAAAACTTTTATGGCTTCAACCTGGATCTATAGGAAGTGAAATGTCGCTCTGCTATGTTAGCAATGCACCTGCAACCTGGTCTTGATCACGCTGGACAGGTCAGCTTAACAAGGTCCTGTCAAGCAGTTCTGGAGAGACCGAGGGCAAATGTGATACCCAGTGACAGCTCTGACATCTTCTTTCCTGAATGCTGTGCGTTTGCTTTGTTTTGTTTGTTTTTACATCGAGTTACTTACACAGGCATGGCTCAAGAGGGAAATGAATTAACTTAGATCAGGGAGATTTGAAAGGTAATTATAGGTAAGCATGAGGCTACTGCAGCAGCCTAGGCCATTCTGCCCACCCGGCCCTGTCATCCAGCAATTCTTTGGTTCCTCTGTCGACTTTCCAGGTATTGGCATGCTAATTAGTTTGATTAATAATCACTCAAAATGGAATATCTCAATTGGTTTGCTTTTAATTCATTCATACTTTCCTTGTATAGTTATTTGACACCAGAATAGCTAGGACATCTTCAGCAGCTTCCTTCAGAAAAGTGCACAAAAATGGGGGATGATTATGAAATTTTCTGGCCTGCCCCCAGAAACTGTGGTGGCGGATGAGAAGAAACTTATTTAATCTGTCAAAATTTCCTGATCATGTGTATGCATGTTCTCTCTCTCTCTCTTACATATACACACAGACACACACACGCAGATGCATGTACACACACTCCTCCCATGTGTTCAAGCAATACGGTTATTGCCTCTTGGTATAGTCCTGGGAGCAACTCGCTCTTGGATTTGGCCTTAATTCTAGTTATCTGAAGTTTTCTCTGCAAGATGTCTAGTTCACTGTCTGCGGGTTAAACTCACTTCTGCACCACACTGCCACCTGTTGCTCAGTTGCTCTCTGTCTGCCTTTGTCTCTCTCAGGACTGACCCAGGCCTGTCTCACTCATATTTATTTCTATCTACCCATACTCTACAATTCATCTACAGACCAGCTAAAGTTACAAATTTATAATCCCTTATTCCTGAGAAATCTCTTTTCATGAAAAAAGGCATACACAGTGTTTGTTGTTTTTGTTGTCATTTTGGTTTTGGGTTTTTTTTTCCCCTTAAATAGTAGAGATATTTTTCTCTATTGGCTTTTGGGACTCACTTATTGTTCCAGATTTGGGGGAAATATATGAAAATAACGTCATGAACTTCTTAGCCTGTATTCTCCTGGAGAACCAGTACATTCAAACTCATATGTTTTCATATCTTTGGTTTAGTTAAGATTTGTTTTTTAGTCTTATACAAAAAGGAGACAGGCCTATGTATGTTTAAACTCTGGGGATATGGCAATGAGAGAAAGGCAAGGCACTGGAGGAAGGAATTATGAGGCATACATTCTAGCCCCCAGAAAAGGAGGCCCATTTAAAAAAAAAAAAAAAGACTTTTTCTCTTCTATGAATGGAGGAGTGGAAGCCTGGAAAACATGGTCATCAAGCCAGAGGTAAAGCCAGACTATCGGGGGCTTGCCTATTGGAAAGCTTTACTCATTCCTCAGAAGAAGCAGGAGAGGAAAAGAATAGGATGAGCCTTACTGTCCAACTTTACATTTTCCATGGCACAAATGAGAATAAAAGTCATCATAATTTCCTGCCCCAGTGTGAAACCATCTGGACAAAAGGGAAAGTATCTTAGTTACGAGCTCTAGGAAGCACTGGCTACTAGAGATAAAACTGTGATCCCTGTGGAAATAGCTGACATCAAGACATAACAATGTGCTCATCAAGACTTGATTTAGCACTCTGGGAGGCCGAGGCGAGTGGAGCCCTTGAACTCAGTTTAAGACCAGCCTAAGCAAGAATGTGACTCCTGTCTCTGCGGAGAAAACAAAAGAAGACTCTAGTTAGGTAGGAACATCTCCTTGCTATGCCCACAAATCCAAAGCCCTCATATCATTAACTCTACTCACTCCCAACTAAGTCTTCACCTTTCAATCTAGACCCTAAAAATCCGTGCACATTCTCCCTTAGTTCTCCAATTAAAGATGCAGCTGAGATTTTGTCAAAATGATGTTAGCTCTTTCTGCAGGAGAGCTAAGAAACATAGCTTTTCTTTCTCAACAGGTTCATCTGGTCTAGGTGGTCAGTGGTTACCCCAAATTGGGTTTCAATCATGTCTTAGAAAGGTAACTCATTGAATTGATTCCACAGATAGAATTTTCATAGACCCAAAGTTTTCTCCAGTAACATTTACATATATGAATTTCATAGTAACACAAATAGGGCTCATATGAAGGAATCAGCAATGCATTTATAAATAATGTTCGAATATTCTGAATTTACCTCTAAGTCTTGTAAGGTGTTTATTATGATCTACTTCTAGACTTCAAACGGGAAAGGACCTAGACGCTTGCCCAGGATGCCTTAATAGGATGTTCTCTCGTCTACACTTCCTTCCTTCATATCCTATAGTAATGTGTTTACCTTCTCAGAGCTCTAATTTTCTCCCTGGTAAAATAAGGGTAATTACAACATCAGAAAGTTATTGGGAAGATTAAAGGGAGTCATTTAGGTAGACATCTTGGAGTAATCCCTGGCATATGGTACAAATATAGTCAGTTTGGGTTCCCTTCTTCCCTTGGTAAATTTTCTCCTTTAAAATCAGAGATTTGCTATACGTCGAGAAACAGTAGAACTAGTTCTCATTTTTCTATATTGCTGGGCAAATAATCTAAGTAATCTCAACCCCTGCCCAGCAAATAACCACTGTCCTTAAGTTTATTCTCACTGTGGGAGAGAAAGACAGAATTCAGTGGTGACTGAGAAAAAAGCAATAAATTATTCCATGGTCCCTGAACTACTGGGAAAGGGCACCTCTCTTTAATTCAGAGCTGCAGAATTAAATGCTTTTCCTGTACTTTGGTATTTTCTGTTGCGTGTATTTTTCTTTATAAACACTAAGAATTTGGTCTACAAATGACTTGTAAAAATATTTAAAAATTCACATTAAAAATGTGAACCCATTTCTGAATGTAAATTTTAATTGCTCTTATGTTTCACTTAACATAGGTTAATAGCCATTAGAAAAAAAGAGATGTTATCAAATTTTTGCGTTCGAGCTTTAGAATGTTTCCTTTAGTAAAATTTCCCTTTCTTTCTCTTTCTGTCCATATTCTTTCCATCTGCCTCTTTCCTCTAAACACATACTTGTGTATGTATGTGTACACTCTCCCACACACACCCCACGTGCACACACATACACCCCTGTCTTTTCTTTTCTTCCATTCTTTCATGTCATTGACTTTTACGGAAACTGTGCTTCAGCAGCCTGGACAGCAGCAATCCAAAGACAGATTCCATCAAGCTCCTATCTGTTAGAACTGCAGGGCTTGCATTTGGATTCGATATCTAACAATAATGTGGTATTTTATAAACATTAGTGAGGATGATTTTGCACTGGTCAGCAAAGGTAAAAAAAAAAAAAACATAGGTGCTTTGGGAAAACAAATAAAAAAGGAATTGGATCTGTCTCAATCAATTGCACAAATTGTAAATATCCCAAAGATGTAGCCGTTTGCTCTGGCATAGGAAAATAAAGCTGACAATTAAGCTCTAGAGTGAGTGAGTAATACGATGGCTAAAAAATTTCTTTACGGTCATTCTTTTATTAATTGCAGCACTGAATGTATCTATTAATCAAAGTGTCCATTTCATCAGCCTGTTCCATTTCTCAGATTTATTTTAATAATGCCAATTAAGATTTACATTCAAGTCATGATGTTTTCCCATTCTGGTTTGAGTCTACATAGATATACTTGTTCCGTCGATTTAAACATAATTATAGAATAATCTTTCACAAATATTATAGTTAATAACATGAGGGCATTTAAAAATTCTTGTCCTTAATTTATGCACACTAAAATTTCATTTGAAAATTAAAGAACTTTGAATATTTGAGCATATTTTTAAGCTATCCTATAATGTTTCTGATACCGTTTGTACCAAAGCCCTGGAATTGGCCATGGTTGGTTGGGATTACATGACGTGGACAAAGTCAGAAGCAACTTGAAATGAATTATTTCTGGCTTTAGCAAGGTAAAACTTAGTTTGATTATGCGCTACACATTCCTCTTTGGTTTTAGAGATCAGAACCTGACATTTTACTCAGGCTAGGATCTGAACAGAGTTTTGTCTAATGGGAAAAGTGACACTTCTTTTAAGTTTTGCAGGGACATGTTGTAATGCAGAAAGTCTATGTACAGAAATTTGTCATTACACAATTGATAATTCAGGGCATTGTTTTGACATGAATTAACTGAATTATCATATCAGAGAATTTTTTTTTTCTCCTCATTGAATAGCAAGGCCTAAAAATCTACAGTTTAAATCATCACTCAGGGCAAACGCAATTGCCTTTTACTTTATTCACAGTTGCATAAGCTCCAACACTGTGAACGTGCAAAGTAAATTTGTTTCTGTGTTTTAAAGGGTTGTCTCTTATTTTTGAATATTTTCTGATGTATGTTCTACATCAAACTTTTTTATTTCTTTGTGCCAGAGCTTTCCACAAATTATAATGAAATACGATCTCATAACCCAAAGAGAAGAAATGTGATTTTGTTATATCATGTTGGGTTGGAAAGAAAGTAGAATCTATTGTTTGGAATAATGTGGTCTGTTGGAGGAAGACATCATTTTATTGCCTTTATGCCTTTCCAATATGTTTAAAGCATTTAGGAAAAATTTAGGAAACTTTGCTAATGTTGATTGCTAATATTAGATAAGTTACATTTTCAGTAGACACGTTATTTTTAAACATTTTGGCATATATAGATAGAATTTTATTCAATGTGTGGGACTAGATGTTTCAAGACGCACATGTCTGAGCTCCTAATTAAAATCAAAGGATAATTATATTCAATAAACATTGAGTTCATCAATAACTTTTGAGAACTGCCTTTATTTCTTCAAAGCAAAAACCAAGTCTGTTTCCCTAAAAATACCTAGAACTAGCTCTGCAACTTGGTCAACATATTTTAACTTTATATACTGTGAATTTGATCTTTCTTCTCCTATCTATTTGTGTAAGTAGGGTTTTTTTTTTTCTTCATACCATCCTTCTGACCGATATTTTCATATTTTCTAGGACGCATTGATTTTGTATTTTCAAGCATAAGTATCAAACCATCATTCTCAGTTTTACTCGCTTCATGTACCTGATTGTAATATCATTTACTGGGAAGTGACCATGTATCCTATCTTGTCCAGGACAGTCTCACTTTACATTTTTATCTTCCCTTAATTATCAGTTTTATGTACCTCTACCTTATTAAATGTCCTGATTTCAAATAATAGAATTACCTTTTTGTGCCTATTACGACCTTATCAAGAGGGGTAAGATTTATGTATTATAACAGAAGTTTTCTCTCTTTCTCTGGAATTTTTCTCTTTTCTTTCTTTATAACTATCCCTCTTGGCTACTTCCAGCTGTGAATAAACATAGACATAGACAAACATCATTGATGCATGACCTTTGCCCAGATGTGATGGTAGGTAGATGACACCGCATTGAGCAAATGAAGAAACTGCCGCCTGGATCAGCACTCACTTAAGAGGAAAGATCATTTCTCCTTTCTTGCTATTTAGCCAAGCATTTACTGTGGGGATTTTCAAAGACCTAGTATTAGGGCTTCTGTCAGAAAGTTGATGGTCATACACACATATCTAGAAAGCAAATAGTTTGAAGTCAAAGGGCATAACTCATTGCATTTATTCCATACATTTTGTTAATTTAAGGTGTATTTTCCATTTCAAAAGGTCAGGAAATATCAATTTGATAGCTCATTCTTGTGATACCTAATATTTTCTTTACTCTACATGCAAACACATCCAACAGCCCAAAAGGGGCAAAGGAAAATCATGTAAATTGCCTGATCTTTGTTCAGTGCAAAAGCTGAATTTAGCAGCTCTGCTCCCCCAACTTCATAGGGAAATTAAACATCATAGAAAACTTCACCCTGTTGAATGTCCTTTCTGTAACTTATGACCAGATAACAGAAAAAAATTGAAAGGAGCCATGAGGGCCGACAGCAGAGATCACATGCTCTCTGGCAAAGCAAGCCCCTCATCTTGTGGTTACCCCTAAAGATCTGCTGGCACTGGCCTCTCCTGGCTCTGGAAAGCAGATTGTGATCATCTTTGTCTAATTCGGAATTCACTGACATTACGTTGGTAATGAGACATAGCATGGTGGGGATAGTTATTATTGTCTTTGCAATTCTTATTTGGATGTTGAGATCCTGGACTTACCTTCTCATTTTGTCTTTTTTCTTTTGTATTCTCTTTTCTTTTTTTATTCATACACTTTCAGAGAGATTTCTTGAACTTTTTATTCCTATCCTTGACTGATTCAAAGAAAATGCTATCACATTTTTAATTTTCAAAAACTTTCTTTTCTCCTCTGAAGTTTACTTTCTTAATACCATTCTGCTTATGTTTTATAAAAGATATATATATATGTTTCATAAAATGCACACACACACCCACTCTAAGAATACTAATGACAAATTTATTTTCCTTTAAATTTTCTTTTATCCCCAGTGTTGTACCTCTTTCTTTAGTAATCCTTTCAGTTGGTACCATCTTGTTTCTCTTGTTTGTGTCTGAGGTTTCTTAAGTTGTGTGTTATTCCATGTTTTCCCCTTCATGTTTAAGGATGGGGACCCAAAAAGCGAATTTGAGGATCAGCATGCATGAGGGGAGCTTACTTATTAGTGGGTATCACAAAAGGATAATTGAGTAAGAGCCCAGATATTTAGTTTGTGACCTCAGATTGTCATACCTGTGGCCATTTCTTCTCAGCTCATCAATTTTCCCAAAGGGAAATCCTTTCAGTTTTTGCTATGAGGAGTGGAGAAATAGACAGGTGAGAGGCAATACGAGGCCATCTGTGTTTTTGAAAGCTGTTGGTAGTTTTCTTGCCCAATGTCCTTAAAGTCAAGACACACTCTCATTCTAGATCTCCAGAAAAACCTGAGTCCCGTCGGGATGCACCATCTGGGAAAAACAGCAGGCCTGTCTAACTTCTTGTGCACATTTCGAATAAACCATGTGGTTTTAGCTCCATCTTCAGTGGTTCCCCTAGTTCTTGAGTTGTGGGGTGTGAATCTCTTTGCTTCTTTTCCCCTCCTGTAGACAGTAAGGTTTCAGCATCTTCAGCTCTAATTCAATCGTGGTTCTTACATTCTCTCAACATTTTCAAAGTGTTGTTGACATCTTTCTTCTGCTGAGGCTTCCTTCCCCTTTCTCTGCTCTGTTTGTCTATACATTTTTATTCAGTTATGTCAATGTATGTATTATTATGAGATAGGAAAGAATAAGACTTTCTAAATCTGCTACACTTGACCATAGAGCTTTCTGATAACAGCCCTGGGAGACAGGTCAGTTTTTGGTGGAATTGGCCAAGCTTCCACACATGTAGGAAATGTGGTTTAAAGACCATGTATGCATTTACCATCCTGCACCCCAAAGGGAGATTCTTTCTGATCCTCTTAAAATTCTCTGTAATAGAAAATATTCTCCATTTAACAAAAGGAAATCTTGTCACATTGTTAACTTTTTAAGTTTGTTTTTGTTTAAGAGAATTATACATGCTTATTTTAGAAAATCTGACAAGTGAAGAAAAGTATAATAAGACATAGGTTCTTACACTCTTTTTTCTAAGCTCTTCTTCATAGCTGTGATGGCATGATATATAGTTTTTCATATAAAACCACTCTGTTTTTAGCATAATTTTTTATTTGTTGTAAAATAACTACAAATACTAATATTTTTATTATTTGCACATACAATTTGCAAATAATAAAAATAAGCATCATGGATGCACTCCACAGCTTATGAATTTGAATGTATTTAAATTATTTTATTAACCAGATTATAAGCTCCTTGAGGCTGCATAATATTGGATACTCAGGTTTTGCCAAGTATTTTATACTTTTATTTATACTGTTTAATCCTCAAAACGGCCATATGACATAGGCACTAATACTAACCCTATTTTATAGATTAGAAACTGAAGCTTAGGAAGGTTAAGAATTTCATGCTAGTTAATAAGTGGCAAATATATGATTTTTAAAAAAAGTCATAGTAAGGAGACCAAACCACAAACCAGTTATTTAAATAGTGAGAATTTAATATAAAGAACTGTTATCTAAGTAGAGTTGTTAACTAGGTAACTAAAAGAGTAAAAAGAGTCCTCTAAGGTATCAGGGAAGTAACAACAGTGGAAAACAGCTACTCTTCCTAGAACTGGGAAAACAAAGGAAAGATATTGAAAGTGTTATAACTTGGAAACTTCTAGAAAGAGCTCTGTGGTTCTGAAACCTAGACCTTTGAAGAGAGGCACTGTTCATCCTGTTTCAGTGTGTCTGATCATAATGGTTCAGTCCTGTTGGCCTGGTACCCAGAACAGTGAAGATACTAGCCAGGGGCAAGTGTCTCTGACAGGGCTGCTGAGATGGGTCTGCAAGTGTTTAAAACACTATAAGCTCACAACAATTTGAGAAAAGGTCTTCAGAACATTTGCTATCCCTAAAAAGTATTTGGATAATTTTCTACGGTACTAAAATACTCACACTAAAACTATTGCTTCTTACAAGATCTTTTATATATAATATATATAGATATACACAATTCATATTTGTGGAAATGAAATATTTTATTTCCACATAGCTAGGCTATAAATTACCTAGTTCCTGTTTCCCTCTATCCACCAAATTGACACATTATTAGCTAAATGTATTTTGTGCTTATTCAACTGCCCTATGTTATCACATTTAAAAATTATTTGCTGTTGAAATAATTAGATGTACAGATGAAATAATTAGATCCTAGAGGGCTTATTGCAAACCTTTCTGGATATGGTGACTTGGAACTATTAACTACTCATATAATGACAAACAGCCCTGAAAAAAAAAAAAAAAACCATATCAAGCAGGCTTCTTTTACATTATATTTTATCATCCAATTCACATTTGGATTTTGTAATAAGTATAACCCGAGAAGCTAGATGAAAGTGGTATTTTAGTATAAAGATCCTGGCTAGCCTTCAATAATTGTTCTTTGTTGACTTAGCAGAAGCATAGTTCCTTTGACTTTTGGTTTGGTCTCCTGGGACTAAGCTATACAGAGATTACTTGAACTCTCAAGTTCAGAGATCAAGTGGATATAGCCTGTAAATGCAGAATGGCTTGGAACAATGGGGTCTTGGAATCCACCAAGGAAGAGCCCTGAGCTCAGATTAGTTCATTCTCAACAAGCCCTCTGAGAGACCACCTAAGATGGCATAGTGACCCAAAGTAATGCTCTGTAGAAAAGAAACACTGGTTCATTGCTTCAGTAGGGAATAATTATAGAAAGTACCCAATATCACAAAAGCTCTGGGAACCAGTATTTCCCTGCAAAGGAGAGCTGAATGCTATGTACGTTTACATGTATATAATACCAGATTCTGAACAATACTTTTTAATCCCTCAAACTAAAACTAATGCTTCCTACAGAGATATTTTAATATAATATATGTAGATACACACAATTCATATTTGTGGAAATAAAAATATTTTAATGAACATTTTCTAGTTTGAAATTTATCATTTGTTTTATTCTTTTGGAACTTATCACTTCATCAATGCACAAGACTGGAACAATGTCAGGACCGATGTTGACACCTGATAAACATTTGATTGCTAGGTGAATTGATTGATTCTGCCAACCAAGGAAACAATTGCTGATAAGGCTTCACTTAAAATATCTTTCAAATAGAACAATCTGTGCTTATAATGCCCATTTTTAGCTCCAATTAAAAATATTAAGTTTACTGAAGAGTAAGTTTATTTCTCATTCAAAGGAAGTGGTGATTTTATAAATAACACATCATTCCAAAAATTATTCAGAGCAAAGTGGAGCAATTTGGCTTGCCCTACTCACTAAGTAACAATCAAGATGGATTCTTCATTGGCTCAATACATAAATTATTGATTGCTATAAAGTTTTCCTTATAAGAAAATTGAGGCTGAAATGATATGTGTGTGTGTGTGTGTGTATAAGTGAAGCTTGCTTTATTATGACAGTTACGTATTTAGTACCAATACCAGCATGGCCCATACAAATCTATATTAGGGAGCTGTTTTGTTCACATATTCATAAATCATCAGGTATTAGAAGTTAAAGTTAAACTTAATAATTTAACAAATAGTACAAAATAAGAAAGTATAACAAGCACAAAGAATGATAGAGAGAAAATGAAAGCAGTATTTCCATGATGAAAAAATACATGCATAAATTGATTGGATCTGCTTGGTCTATTCCAGCTGGTGCCAGCACATTTCATATTATGATGATGTGTGTGATGAAAACGTCAGAATATTTGGGGCATTCACCTAGGGCTCTCTTCTCTCTTTCCTTTACATAATTTTGATTTTGTCTTAGTCTGCCTCTTGTCCTCTGGACTTGATTTCTGTACAGCCCCAAATTTTCCAAAGTTTTCATTACAGTTGAAAAAATTGGGAGTCACTAGCCTATAGGATTAGTTAAAGTGGTGATTATATAAAAATAATTATGATGATGGGCGGCGCCTGTGGCTCAGTCGGTGGGGCGCCGGCCCCATATACCGAGGGTGACGGGTTCAAACCCGGCCCCGGCCAAACTGCAACCAAAAAATAGCTGGGCGTTGTGGTGGGCGCCTGTAGTCCCAGCTACTCGGGAGGCTGAGGCAAGAGAATCGCTTAAGCCCAGGAGTTGGAGGTTGCTGTGAGCTGTGTGAGGCCACGGCACTCTGCCGAGGGCCATAAAGTGAGACTCTGTCTCCACAAAAAAAAAAAATAAAATAATTATGATGACTGGGAAGAATTAGTGCCAAGGATAAATCTCCAAGGGATGCTAATATTTAAGGAGTGTTTAGGGAAAAAGAAAATTGCAAAGAGTAAATGTTCCAAGAAGTAACAACACCTAAAGTGCACGGGGTTCCAGAAATCTAATCTACATTTTTCTTCCTGAAGCCTTGAACAATGGTGCTCAATGACCAAGGTAAGACTAACAATATTAAAACTATATACGTGGCAATTAGGAGTCTCATTCAGTTAAAAGCTGGCATTTTTGACTTTGAACTAGGCATTTAGTTAAGCATTTTGCTAGGGAAGGCTTAGTGTTATATGGTATACAAGATAGACATGATTACTGCCCTTAAAGATTTTATAATCTAGTAAATAAGAGATAAAATAATAAGCAGGGAAATGAATTTATGACATTATTTGTTTTATTTCTAAAACCCATTATGAAATAATACCTTAGAAGAAGAAAAATATGATAGTGTTCTGGAGGGATGAAGAGTTCAAGTACACTGGATAGGAAGATTTTAAAATTTTTCTCTAGATAGATAACCTTGAAGCCTGGAATTGAAGCATGAGAAAGAGCTGGTCATGTGATACTAGGTGAAAAAGCATTTGAGGTTGATGGAAAAATTAGTGTTACGTCTCTGAGGCAGAAATATGCTTTGAAGGTTGGCTGAGAGCATCGTAGATAAAAGAGCAAGCAATGGGACAGGTGTCAGGGATGCATGGGAACTCCACTGTGTATATCAAGTCAAGGGATATGAGTTTCATTCTAAATGTAAGAGGACTGGGGTAACAAAGGAAAGTTTTATAACATTTAAATATGATCACTAGGTTATCAGGAGGAGAAAATCTTAAAGAGGGGTAAGTTTGGAAGTGAGGACTGGTTGGAAAATGGTACTGTTGCCTCAGTGAGATGTGGTGGCTTGGACTAAGGTGGTCTTAGTGAGGAAGCAGAATGGCTAGATTTGAACTCTATTTTAAAATAGAGCTCGCAGATGGATACATGTGGATTGAGGACCAAATTTAGTTCAAACAATTTTCCAGATTTCTGAAAGCATACTTCCAAATGCCCAATTTATAAAACATTAGAGAAATAATTAGCAGGCGGAGCACATAGCTGGTCTGGACAAAGGATTCAAGATGGAGACCAGAGCAATCCCACGGAGGCTGGAGGACTAGTGGTGATGTCATGAACCTGCCACTTCTAAGAAGAAGGTGAAACAATACCTGTTGGTTAAATATCCTTCCCACAAATGGCTGAGTAGATGATTACCTACAAGCCAAATCGGCCCAGCAAATTCCATCACAAAATAAACACTCCAATGGGCTCTCTCCACCCTTACACATGCATATTTTGAGAGATGCTGGATAATACCTTATTGCTACTGGTCAGCACTGCAAGTCTACAGTTTGAAAAATCTGTTTGCTCCATCTCTGCTCATTAGTGTTTTACTTGATCAGCACACACTCTGATTTTCCTCAAAGACTAGCCCCCAAATTCCTCTATTTTCTTAATCTCTTTACTCAACTTTCTTTTCTCTTGCTATTGACAATCCACAACTGAGGCCTTCGGGTATATTGTTCCAGGTGTATCTCACCTCACTCACTATAGAATTATTGAAACATGTCTATTATCTCATCTTTACCCATATTCTCAGAGGCAAGGAGTTCTTTCTCCTGTGAGAAGACAACATCTCCCTATTTGTCCTTGACTCTTCCCCCTCATGTTCTTTAGATCTTGTGCCAACTGTCATCTTCTCTTCCTTCCATCTTTAAAGGCCACACTCTGCCTGCCCCTGCTCCTCAAATGATAGTCATGTCTTTTTTATCAACCATAACAGCCTCTCCCTTTAATATAATTAATTCCTTCAGTATTTATCTAAAAGTTTGAGAGACACCTATATACATTTCATCTACAACCTGCTGCAATTTGTATTCTGTCTTGCTACAATCAATAAGTAACTGCCGTATGTAGGTATACAAGTTTAATATAAGCCCTTATAATATCTCTTTGGGTTTGTTTGATGCAAATTCTTGACTCTATACATCATACCCCTTCTATCCAAAATTATTGAAGTATTTTCTTTATATTTTATGACACCAGTAGTGGATTTTTTCAGTCTCCTCTTTGGGCATCTGTTTTTTTATATATTCTTCAAATGATGATGTTCCCAACCTTGGACTATGACATTTTAAATTTTATTTACTATCTTTGAGTTACCTTCTATAATTTGAGAACTACAACTATCACCTATATATGCTCAACAGTCCATCTGCTCCCTTAAATTTTAGATTTTCAATGGGCTTTACTTAACTTTCTATTTACCACATCTGAACTTAACATCCCTCATAAACCTGCTTTCTACTCTTTGTACATACTATATCAACTGATAGCCTGCCCAGTGACATGGGAGAGTCTAACTCTTGATTTCCCTCTCTCCTTCATCATTCATTGCACAAAGGAATTTCTACCACATATGTCTTGGTTTTCTTGCCTTCTTTCCATCTTTTGCCTACAGCACTAGCCAAGTCTTGATTTTCAGCCCTCACCCCTGAACATACCTACACCATGGCCCACACCAGTGCACCTAAGGGTCTCAGTGCTTCAATTACACCTTCATTCTCCGCTGCTCTCTGCCTTATTCTCTAGGCTGGTACAATCTCACTTGTTTGTGTTCCTCACAGAGGCCAGTCTATAATTGCTATTTATGGCTTTTCCTCTACTTATAAACCACTTCCTTCTCTTCTTAGAGTTCAGAGTTCAGATATCATCTCCAAGACAATTTCCAACCTTTCCTCTCATACACCAAGAGGTTTCTTGGTGCCTCTTCTCTATATTTCCCACAATACCTTGTGTAGAATTAAATTTCTTTACTCACCATGTTATAAATATGAAACACACACACATGCACACACACACACACACACCATCTCCCTTTGGAATATAAGGACCTTGGGGGGAGGGTGTGCATTTTGCCTAGAAATTTGCATAGTGCCTCAGATGCAAGAAAGGCTCAAAGATAGTAACTAAATGAATATATATATTTATGGTTGCTAGGGCTCAGGGTAAAAATCTCTGCCAAAAATACCAACAAAAACAAAAATCTTTCCTGAGAATCATTTGATTCCTGCCCTTTCATGATTAGAGACTCATTCTTTCAGCTTGTATTTTTATGTTATGCTAAGAGCTTCATGGGTGCAAGAGGCATGTAGAGTCAGAAGGAGAAGCAGCTGGAAACAGGAGGAGCCCCCATGGGAAGCTCCCAGAGATACAGACTAGCCCTAAAAGTAACAGCATTGGAAGAAAGAAATATATGTCCTAGCATATGTGAAAGTGCATCCAGCAAGGCTCTTCACTTTTTATGGGTGAACTGAGGGGACCCCCAATAACATCTCCTCCAAGACTACTTCCTGTTTATCCTGTTTAATCCAGGCAACAAGTTTCAAGAATATTATTTGTTTCTTTTTGATTGTTAGCTGTTGCACATTAAATTTTAAGCAGCCCCAAAAGAATGTGATCCTCTGTTTCCTTCTCACTTTTGATAGGGCTTACTAAAGAGGTGTGGATTCAATGATCAGTTAATTAAAAGATGCCTCACAGACAGACACTAATCGACCAATTGACAATGGGTCAATTGTGCAAGTTTGGAGAGAGAGATTTAAGGGCGTGTGAGTTTTTTATAAAAATAAAAACAGATCTGGGTACCTGCACATAAAAAATGTATGCATACATATCTGGGATGAAAAAGAGATCCCCAGTCTAAAAATGTTTGGTCTTAAGTGTCTACACAAATCAATAAAAAGTGTAGAGCCTGTGCTACCTACTGTCTTCATAGTGAATCTCGTTCTCTCTCTCTTTGAGTCCCCAGCTCCACCATCAATGGCACGAATGTCATGTATTCTGTCTATTAAATTTAGAAAAGAATTGTTCTGTCTACCTGCATGAAAAATTCATGGCTCCCTATACTGCAAGTGGCTTTGTGTTTAATACAGGTATATCTTACTTGTCAAATTGCTTTTTGGGTTAAAGAATTTTTTTTAATTCCCTGCTTTTATTTATTATCTTATTACATTTTTAACTGTTGATGTTTATTTTTTATTTGACATTCAATGAATTTTCTCAGGGTCTACCTTTTTACTACTGGCTGATGTTTTATAACATATTGATTCCCAATATTTTAAACTGACCCACTGTTGATATGAGGATCACACCAGGAAGTAAGATGTTTACATCTCTCAATGAATAGCAGATAAATGAAATAATAAAGGTTGTCAAAAGCTGAGGTATAAAGTAAGCCAGGTTCTTGTTTGCTTTTAAGGATATATTGCTACGAAGCTTAGAACCGGCCAACTCATAATGCACAAGGAAAGAAGTGGCTCTAGGCAGCAGGCTACTATTTTAGATATTTGAGATATTGAAGAAAAATTTTATAAAAAAATGCTATTCAAAATGATGTTTAATTTTGTCCAACATGAAGTACTTTATTGCAAATAAAAACCTTACTATATCGGGCTACAGAGACTGACTATTGGAGTTTATGTTGTCTTTTTGCTGCTTTCTAGTTAGGTGGCCTGACCTGAACAACTCATTTTAGCCTGCTAGTGCCTTGAGTTCCTCATACATAAAATGCAAATAATAATAATAATAATAAGACATGTATGATTGCCATAGGGAACAATTGAGATAAACCCGGTAAGCATTTAGAGCAGGCGTCCTCAAACATTTTCAACAGGGAGCCAATTCACTGTCCCTCAGACCATTGGAGGGCCGGACTATAGTTTAAAAAAAAAAAAAAAAACTATGAACAAATTCCTATGCACACTGCACATATCTTATTTTGAAGTAAAAAACAAAACGGGAACAAATACAATTCACACCGCTTCATGTGGCCCGTGGGCCGCAGTTTGAGGACGCATTGCCCGGCACATAGTAAGTGTGTAATAAAAGCTAGCTATTGTTACTACGGCTGTAATTAGTCCTAAGGGACTAATTCCATAAATAGAGGCAGATTCCTTTAACTTTACTTCCGCATTTTTCTTTGGAAGCAAACAACACATTTAACCCATACAATACCATTAATTATCTACTTCCGCTGATTCAAGATATGATATATGTATTTATCAAACTAGCCTCAAGTTGTTCAGGTAGAGTTTATTCTTTTGTTCCCTCAAAGAACTTAGCTCATGTTCTTTCGTGGCAGCAACTACAGTATAACATGATTTGTCCATTCACACATCTATTTTCCCAAGTAGAATGTTGATTCTTTAAGTGAAAGGGCAGGATTTTTTTCTTATTTTTACTTCCAGCCCTTAGGAACGAGTTTGGCAAAGTTCATCATATATGAGCTGAATAGTGGATGACTATGCCTAGATGAAATGAGGTCTAGTATTGGGCTTACTTGGATGTAGATTTTTTCCTGACCCCTTTGTCTACATTAGGTATCAATTTCAAGCTCTCTAAGCTAACAAGTGTCAAGTTTTTCAGAAGACAACAATGTTTAAGATGAGAAAAGTGGTTTGCCTAGATATGTTCCAAAGTTCCCTTAAATTACATACTGATTCCTACTTCTATTCTGGCCTAAA
The DNA here is from genome assembly GCF_027406575.1 of Nycticebus coucang. Lineage (NCBI taxonomy): Eukaryota > Metazoa > Chordata > Mammalia > Primates > Lorisidae > Nycticebus > Nycticebus coucang. Next base: position 42,500,315 of record NC_069791.1, on the reverse strand, counting down.
CGGTGTAACCTTTTAACCAAAGATCTTATATTTTGTTGTCCACAGCCAATCTATTTTTATGCCCTTCAAAACAGTTCTGAAATTTAGCTTAAAAAAGAGGACATGTAACCAACTCTGGTTTTCACCTCTCTAAATCTATATGGTAGGGAGTACTTTTGCTTTGAAGCATTCTACTGATTTTAATAGCATATAATATACACTGATTTAGGACAATGGTCAATTAGAAATTTTTTTTTTTGATTGCATGCTATTCCCAAGCCCTGGAAAATGGGGAGAGGGCCAGTTCAAGCCAGTGCCCTTATGACGACAGATACTAACCGACAGTTTCAGCCAGAAACCACCCTGTGCAAAGACAGACCAGAAAAAAATCTGAATTTGAAAATGGTTTCATAAGAGAATCAACTAATGTTAACCTTAAGAAATTACTGCTTATATACCAAATGCATTAGTTCCTACAACATTAGCTTAAAGTTCAAATATTCTTTTTCTATTTCGAAGGTGCTGGTGCCATGAAGACTCCTATATGGGAGTAAGAAACCATCCATTATAGCTCTCCCTAAATTCTTTCTTGGAGCTGGTTTTTGGCAAAGGCATGCATTAAAACTTATCTCACTTCAAAAATGAAGTGTTCCAACTATCAGATACAGAATTTATCTGCATATCTTGAAGACCGGGTTTTAAAGAGACTACCTTCAAAAAGAGGCAAGCCATACTTATTACGTTTCATTGCAGTTAATATGCTCCGAAGTAGTAATGCTAATAATAAGAAACATTTTTGAGGTAATATAGGAGCCCTTACACACACAATAAAAAGGCATCGATACTGATTGTGCCTAGCTAAAGTATATATGGATGGATGTAATGTGTACATTACCCTTTACACTGAGGTTGATAGCTAGTTTAGTTCACACTTGGCCTTATTCAGGGTTTGGTTGCCAGCTGCTTTTCTTTTGTACATTGTGATTAATTTCATTGTCACTAGATTTTATGTTTCTGAAAGAGTCTTTTTTTGAACCTAGTCAGAAACCAGGAAAGGAATGGGGCATCCACGTTGTTGGAGCGGTCTCTATTGTAGTCTGATAGACTCACTCAATTTCTATGGTCAGATAAAAACCGTGAAAGAAGAATAAAAATAATGACAGCATTTTTTTGCTTTTCAAATGAAACTCCTAACAATAGTGCTGTAGTTTTTGAAATATTTTATTTGTTCTGTATTAATATACATTTCCAAGCTCTTAAACTTCTGAGAAAATGAATTAAAAGGGATATGTATGCTTCCTTGATTGGTATGTGAGAAACCCCATGGAATGTGTAATACAAAAAGCTACATAGGCAAAATGTTTTATAAGCATGTTTAAAAGGGGACTCTATCAAGCCATTTCTATATGCTCCTGATTGCTGGCTTGTGTGCTGTGAAGAACAAAACTTCAACTCAAAATGCAAATCATACAGGAATCATAAAAAGGCACAAGCCAACCCTGCTATCACAGTAATTAAGATTTTCAAAGTAAAATTATTTTCTTTTTACCCCCCTTTCTTCTCTCTTAAAAAAAAAGGAGAGGCAACTTAACAGAAGTCAAAATTTTGGGATGCTTTCAGTTAAGGATGTTGCAGGTAAAAATTATGCCACATTTGTTTTAAAAAAAATTCCTCTTTTTGATACATATTAAGTCCCTCCCTTAATTAAGCCTTCTGGGGTTTCAATGTGTTGATCTCATTTTAAACCAAGCTCAGCACAATTAGACACACTGGGAAGATGGAAGATAAGTGGTGTACATAAAAACATTTCAGACACAAATGTTTCATCCTGCAAGGCCCCGATTTTCTCTTTCCATTTTTAAAAATCTGGGCTCAAATAAAGAAAAGGAAAAAAAATTTATTATTTTCAGCTTGTCATACATCTCATTTGGAGTGGGTCAGACCTCCCCATTCACAATTACCTAACTAGTTAATCTTATCAGAGAAAAATTCAATTACATTTATCAAGGTTATCCCATAGACTCAAGCTATTGCTTTGAAAAAAAAAAAAAGGATTTCAGTGTTAAGAATGTTAGCATTGTGTGTTCCCTCAATTTTAAAATAAAAATAAATAATAAATAATTAAAGCCTGCTTTTACGTCCATGTGTTATTAATGTATAGCTGTAATAAAGTAATATTTGACAGCTTTGTAAAAAGGATTATCAATACATAGATTATGGAAGTTTAGGAGGGAGGCTCATAACTGTTAATAGACTTCAATTCTCAGCCTACACTGACATTTTAAAAAATCTAGTTTCAAATTTGATAACAGATTACCAGCTAGGCTGGAAGCCAACCACCTGATTAAGGCAATTTAAATGCTTGCAAAGTGGTGAGATTAAAATCAAATAAGTGCCGATTTTTTTTCCTGCTTCACTTATCTTCCCCTGGATTCGTTCCTTAACTACCAGGTGGTGGAGGACTCTGGGTAATTTTCCTCTGCGCCAATTACCCCAGGATGGTTTTTAGGGTGAAGCAGAATAATTACTGCACTATCAATCCAAAATGGGCCGCTTAATGTGTTTAAGAGAGATTTTGAGCCTTAGCAGGGAGGCTGCCTGAAGCGTGCTCTGCTCGCGATGCCAAAGCCCACTCGGCCTCCTCGGATAGTTAACCGTTCAGTGAGAAGGCAGCACACACCCAAGGTGAACGAAAACAAGGAAAACTCCTGGGAAGCTGTGGGAAAGTTAATGAGCTGCTTCCAACGTGTGGCAGGCTGCAGTCGCAGGTGGCTGACAAAGCTAGGCAGGTTAAGAAAATAATATTTATCATCCAGCTGCCAGGACTGTCTTTATCAAAACTCTTTCTAAAATCCATACAAGAGGAAGAAAAACGGGCATGAAAAAAAGAAAATTTGTTTTGAAGAGAAACAAAAACAAAAAAGCCCCAAGCAGCTGTGATTTCAAATTCTCTCTCCTTGCTGATGGGTTGGAAAGGAAGTGGGGAGATAGCGATTGAATCTGACAGCATTTTTAAAACATTTTCCTGCAAACAAAATGAAAAATAACAAATCACTAAATCAGATTATTTATTTAAAAAATTAAAATTAGGCTGCAACTCTGAAATGACACCACTAAATTCTATTTTGTAGCAACCTCAAATGAAGTAACACGTTCCATCTGTTGAGCCCGGCTCTGAATTTCCGTAATTATCATTATTTGAATGTAAATTTTGTGTTTTAGCCAGTTTATCCAAAGAAGCGCAATGCTAATTTAAAATAAAAATAAAGAAATCATGATCTGCTGCTGTGTCTTTCATTTCATTATTTCTTTATATTGGTCTTTCAATGATCTGTGCCTTCCCTGTGTTCAGTGTGGTGTGGGATTTTTTCCTCTTTATTATTTAATCAAAGACTGATTTATGATTTAGCTTAACAGATGGTTTGGGATAATGTGAGTCAAAGTGTTTTATTTTAGAGAAATTCAGCATTGGAAATTGTGATGTGTGTGTGCGTGCGCATATGCGTGGAAGCGTTTCTGTTTTTCTGGCTCTGCATTCCTCTCTGTGTATGTATCTGGAAGTTAGAGCTTCTGAATGCTGACCCCAGTAGGGTAGTATTCCATATGAAACTGATTTATTGATGCAATCATTCCTGGCTCTTTACCTTGGTAATCAGCTTCATCGGCAAGGGGGAAAAAAAGATAAATGAGGATCAAGGGAAACGCATGCTGTCCTGTGTTCTAAGTATACGTGTTAAACTACATGTTGGGGAGAATATCATGGACTTTCTATTGGTAGGAAATTAACTCCTATCCGCTCTGACAGATGCTCCGGTTTACGCGGAAAAGTATCTTGTAAGGCTCACACACAATCCATTGAAGATTATCACATTAAACCATATTTACTTCAGAGGTCTGTAATAATTACATACGCCCTTGAAAATCCCCAGGACTTTGTCTGCTGTGTCACAGATTTATACTCAAACATTTTCATTTGATGTGCAAAGTGAGAAGTACTCTTTAGTGGCAAGACAATTATCTGATTCTACTAATAAATGACTGCACAAGTAGTCATTTTTAATTGAACAATTATAGGATATTGCACTGTCAGTTGATTATAGAAGTCATTTCATAAATGTCAAAAATCTCTTTAAATGAATTATGAAGCTCCAAAATAACTCCGGCAATCAGCCAGCAATAACACAATAATCTGTTTACCCTGTTGTCAGCTGAACTCTTACCATTTCGTTGAGGGGAAGAGGCTAAGAGGGAAAGCGGAGCACAGTGTAGGGAGCCCTTTTCTAAGGCTTATGCTTAGCGCCAACTGAAGCAACCACCTAAGCTCTGATTAGCACAGATTTTGAGTGTTCTCAAGAGCTTGCCTTATGTATTAAATGTATTACTAAATCAAAGTCCTCCTGTAAGACAGACATTACAAACATACATGTGTCTGCTATTCATTGAATATTTTCAAGATAAATTCCATAAACCCTGTGATAGAAACTTTGGAGCTGAACCAATGTTTACCAGGACCCTGCCCTTTGCATTCTTCAGTTGGTTCACTCACCACGTCTGTGCTTTCTTCCGATCGTACTTGAGTTGAATCGTGTTAACTATTTCTTTAACATCTATCAAATTTTATTTTTAAAACACACCCAGAGGAAGTGTCATTCTTTATATCCCATCACAGATATTGCTGTTTTTAGTTTCTCCTACTTTCTATTGGCATGGCATAAGTGTGGACACGTATCTGGATATACTAATATTACATTTTCAGCTGCTAAGAGTGAAACCAGAGATTAATTTTTCACTGAAAGAGAAGTAGCACCGATAACAGAATAAAAGTTTTGTGATTGAATAGGCAATTTCATCATAAAATATTTTTATATAACCTGGCACACATATCCTTAAGAAATACATTCTAATTTTGAAAATCAAATTTGAGTTATTTAATACATAAATTTTGATATGGCATCTTTCGTATTTGTTGCTTTCCACTTAATAGTACTCTACACAGGTGTTAACCATAATCTGTCATAATCTGTAAATATATCAGCGATACATTTATTTTTCTATTCTTTTCCAACAATGTGAGTTATAAGCAAAGATGTCAGCATTTGTTTTCAGATAGAAGTATTATGTATAAATTTCTTCTTGGAATAAATCTTTGTAATGTGAAAAATAAAACCTTGCTTTGTGATTTCATCAGTTTGGGATCACTTAGTTCAAGTTCTTCTGAATGGAATCCACTCACTAATTTTACCACAAAGCCATCTGAGTAATCTTAATTTTGTAGCCTCTCGCTGGTTATATATGAAGACACAGGATAATGCCTCCCTTGTTGTTTTCAGATGGATGGTAACACAGCAGACAAATTGCTTTGTCTCTAAATATGCAAGGGGGAAAGTAGTAAGTCTTAGTAAGTAAGTAAGTCTTAGTAAGTCTTTCATGTTCTATATTCCCAAATCTGTAAAAGAAACAAAGAGATGCTGTCATCAACTAAAGGGTAATACATAAAGAAAATTCTAAGAACAGAGAAAGGAAAATTACTCCAAAACCTATAAAACTTCTCTCCAATACTTATGGATAGGAGTGGATGACATCTTTATTCCTAAAAAGACCAGATCAACTACCTGTGGTCTAACAGTTCTCTTAACACATTTACTGCTGGCAGTGTAAGCAGTGAAATCAAAGGAGCAAAGAAGAACCTCTGTAAAATTCATATGCTTTCTTGAGAGACCTAAAAGAAGAAGAAAAGACAAAAACCATGTGTGGGTGTGTGGGAGTTTGTACTGACTCAGAATGGACTGAACGGCATTACGAGTAACAAGGGTTACTTACATTTACTTACTTCTTACATTTTATCCAACGTTACATACGATGACTATTGCCTCCGTGAAATCTTTTGAAATCTGTTGCTTAAATAGTTCTTGCAGGGTTTATACAAACTTAGATGAAAAACATCACACCTAAAGTATATTTATATTTACCCAGAAGAAAAGAGGGATATTCTGATATTCTGTTAACTGTTATTATACCACATTGTTTTCTCTATTTTCAAATAAATGAAATACTTTTTTTTTTTTGAGACAGAGTCTCACTATTTGCCCTCAATAGAGTGCTGTGCCATCACAGCTCACAGCAACCTCAAACTCATGGGCTTAAGCAATTCTCTTGCCTCAGTCTCCCAAGTAGCTGGAATTACAGGTGGCTGCCACAACACCCGGCTATTTTTTGGTTGCAGTTGTCATTGTTGTTTAGCAGGCCAGGGCCAGACTCAAACCCACCATCTTCGGTATATGTGTCCAGCACCCAACTCACTGAGCTACGGGCGCTGAGCCAGCAATGAAATACATTAATACAAGAATTTTATTGAATCTAAAAATATCATTGTTAGATATACTATTATCTTATATATCCCTAAGAGGAAAAAATGCTGCTACTTAATCACATCAATGGTAATACATCCCAAATAAAGGATGTTAGGATCTGAAAAATATAGCCCTTAGCTTCCCTGAAATGAGGTAGCATAATAATAACATAAAATCTTGATGACATAAAGGCATTTAAGACTCTGGGGATGCATTAAAGTCTACATTATGACAAAAAAAAATTGGAAAATTGAGTAAAAAATACACTGCTTATATATATATATTTGTAATAAAGTAATACTTTATAAATAAAAATAAACTTTGATATTCTCCATGTTTCTGGCCTCAGATTATAAACTATATTTTCCCTTACTGCCACTGGGCAAATAAACATTATAAAAATGCAATGCTTTCACACTTGTATACATATATGTGTACAATATAAATATGCATATAAATGTGAACATATATATAGCAACAGATTTTTAAAGGAAAACTTAATGCAATGAACCAAGGGTTAAAACTAAATTAGCAAATCTCTACTGATAAATAATCTGCAGCAATAAGAATCGAAAATTACTGGCACACATAGCAATTAGAAAACAAAATTTAAAAAAAGTGAATTTCTAATCTAAATAATATTTGTCTATTTTTCTTCTTTACAGATGTCTTTAGTATTTGCCTCATTTATCTCCCCCTCCTCTCATACAATAATCTCAAATTAATCCCTACTGCTATTACTATTATATTTCTAGACATGCAGATGAAGGAAGAAACTTTTAAGGCTTGAAATGTAACAATAAAAAATGTTTAAAAATAAGTAAAATCACATAGAGTGTTTTCTTACCGTTTCAGCACTAAAACATTGGTTTGGGATTCAGGAAACACAGACTGATGCAATCAAATGGTTACTATCTAACCCTTTCCTTAATCTTTTAAGGGCTGAAGAAAATGAATATATAGAAAAAGTTACTGAAAAAAAAATAGCTAGGCTAGATGGGATTTGAAAGCATTTGTAAGGAGTTAAAATGCAATGAATTGTGTACTGTAGGCGATGTTTGGAGAGCCTTCTGCATTATTTAAAGCTACCATAAAACATTTTCTTTCTAAAAACCCATTTTTCAATATATTAGTTATAAAATGGAAGAATAATTAAGAGGATTGGGATGGTTGGTTTTCAATTTTTGAACATTTAGAGATTCAAGGGTATCATAATAGGTATTTTCAAGACATTTTAAAAGGGAGCAATGAACAATACATTTGATGCAACTTGGCCCAGACTGGGAAATGAGCAGGCTTTCCCTTCCTTTACATCTTCACTCTTTCTGATCTTCTTCCTCATTTGTCTGCTCCCTGTTCCCTTTCTCTGGCATGCCAGCCTCCCTGTTTGGGGATGTTACCATATTCATTTTACCTGGTGGTATCTCATGTTCCTGACTTTTTTTCCCGTTATGTATCATACCCTGTTCTACATCCTGTGTTTTTTGAAGTTCATTAAATGAGTTAAGAGTATTAATAAAATAATTTAAGTTAACATGTGAATCTGAATTAAAATGTTGCAACAGTTTAGCATGTTGGCATGAGATCTACTAAGAACATGTGCTTTATCTCAAGAAAATAAATGCTTAATACTACCATTTCAGGAAAAAGGACAAACAAGTGGTTATATAAATTTGTCTTCAAACCAACCCCATAATATTTCTCAATCTATAGAGAAGTTTTCTATTCTTTTTTCTATCTTAAACTCCATGTTAGTATTTCCAATTTTCTCCTGAACATTTTCATGTGTCATTTGGGTTGCCTTGGCTTTTCAACTTTAACATATCCCTAAACAAGCTCATTGTCTTACTGCCAAAACCTTTTATTCCTTTTGTAAAAGGTTAATTTCTTAATTAATTGAATGGTTGTGTGGTCTGTCAGCTTTGTCCCCCACTTGGTTTCCTCTCCTTCAACTCCCACCCACTTTTAGCTAAGTCGGGTAGAATCATTTCAGAATTAGATCTTGAGTCTGGCTCCTTCACTCTGCTGCCACTCATATTGACTTCATTTAGACAAAGAACTTCTCTTAATGTTTTATTGTAATGATCTTCTCAATTTTGCCTGTTACGAGTCGTTTTCCTCACTGAGTGATGGCCTCTTGGCCTTTACTCTGTCACTATTTATATATATACTTTTTGTGAATACCAATCCTATATGTCATCCTTGTTTGAAAATCAGGCTTCTCATTATTTTTATTATGAATTCTAACTATTGAAGTGTGGAGTTAAAAACAAACAAAACCTTCATCTTCAGAATTAAATATTTTCTTTTCAGCCTAGATTTTTACAAATAGTCCACCCAGCCCTTGTTCCAAACTCACAGAATACTTGCCATTCTCCAAATATCTGCAGCTCTTCCTTTTATTCTAGGCTTCATAAGGTTACTGGATTGCCTAGAATGTATTACACTTACTGGCACTATTTCTTTTTTATCTTGTAAGCTTTATTTCTGAAGGCAATTCCTCTCCAAAGGCTTTCCTGACTCTAGCAGGCAATTGACATCCCTAACTTAGGTGTTGATTTTATTGGATTTTCTGTGGGTTATGGTCCATCACACCCAGGTCTCACCCATCAGTGCAGAGGCTGGCTTTTCCTTCTATACCATAGTGGCATGACATGTGGGTATCAAAACCTCCCACCATAAGTTGGAGTTACAAAATTCCTGAATCATTGAAACACTGAGGGTGTTCACACAAAGCAGTTTTAATGGGAGTCAGTTCACCCAAGTCTTAAATCATCCGAGGAGGCATGATAAAGACCATGTCCTTTACCTAGAGAAATGATGAGTGACAAATAGCCTGTTGTTGATTGCAAGCCTTTGCCTATGACCATAAGAAACAAAACCAAGGTCCTGAATTATTACTATGTGAGAGCAAAGACAAAAATGAGTGATACTAATTGGAACATGGTGATCAATACGCTGTGAGGTGAAAGAAAGAGCAAAGTTCCCAGTTTGGTAAACATAGATCACAATAAGAGATAAAAAAGGAGTCCAGAGGAAAGAGCAAGTTCAAACATACAGATTTATTTGCTTCCAGTACATCAAAGTATATATTTCCTTTAGGTCATTTGATTCTTTAGACTGAAAGCTACATCTTAAGGTATACATAAGATGTTGGCATTTTTTTTATTTTTTATTATAGATTCAGACAATAAATATTTTCAGCTTTGAGCACCATGTGCTCAATGTAGCAAAATTTCTACATTGCCTTTGTAGCATGAAATAGCCATTAACCAATAGGTATGCTTACCTTACAATAAGTTTTGTGTTTACAAAACAAGTGGCAAACTAAAACCAGCCCATAGACCATGGTTTGCTGACCCCCTACCCAAGATCATGGATGTGCTCTGTGCATAGGAGGATGAATGCCATCAGAGCAAATGAGATTATTTGAGGAAAACATGTAGAGGAAGCTCCATGTGCCATAAGATTAGTGTGATTGGATCAGAAAGGGAACAGCACATGCAAAGACCAGAATAAATAATCAAATATGGCAGAGATTTTGAAAACCCAACCAAAAGTATTGTCATAGAAATAAGTGAATAGAGATTTTCAAGAAGTTTGTATTAAGTGCATAGAGAGCTTTAGAAAATGTGGATAATAAATACATAAAACATAAAAAGTGATCACTGACTAGATTTTGCGATGAGGTAGTCATTAGGGACCTTGGAGAAATAATTTTCAATAGAGAGCGAAAAAAGATGACTGACCAGAGACATCAGCTGCGGGATCACATCAGAAAGAAGGAAAAGTTTTAGGTGAAAAAGAAAAACAAACATAGATTGGGTGTAATTCCTAGAGAAAAGTGTCAGAACCTAAAAGAGATTCCATGGGAAGATAGTGCGGAGCAGAACAAGGACTAAGATAGCAGCAGAGGTCAACCCTGGAGAAGCTTGAAGCATGAAAAAAGGGGCAGGTGGGAGTTTTGTTCTCCCTCACATCTCTGCAAGTCAGCAGGCTCCTGAGCTGCTAGAGAGCCTGTCTACTCTCACAAGCCCCAAAACTGCTGCCACCAGTGAACTGGAAGCTTCCTAAAGACTACTCAGCCATAAGAAAAGATGGAGACTTTTCATCTTTATGTTTACCTGGATGGAGTTGAAACACATTCTCCTTAGTAAAGTATTTCAAGATTGGGAAAAAAAATATCCAATGTACTCAGTACTAATATGAAACCAATACATATACAGTCACACGCCCACATGAATGATAAAACACAAATATAGTCTAGCAAGGAGGGGGGGAGAGAAACAAGAGGGGAGGGTGGAGGGTGGAGGGAGACTTGTCAGAGGAGGGAGAGTGATTGGCGGGATCTCACCTAATGTGCACAAAGTGAGAGTGTTTAGCACACCCTCTTGGAGAAGGGCCCAACTACAACATGAACTTACCTAGGAAGTGAGAACAATGCAACCTGAAAATCTGTACCCTCATATTAATTTGAAATTAAAAAAAAAAAAGACAAAGCACCAGGCTGCCAGCTCCCTCAGTGTCACTTCCCATCACCACAGACCTGAGCCTGAGATGGAGGATGTCATGCTGCTTCTCCACCCATTGTGTGCTTTTGTCCTTCCAGTGCTTTTATTCATTCCCACACAATGATTTCCCAACTCTGGCCTAGACTGTGGGAGCCACAGGACCTGGTAGGAACTGGGGGATCTGTGTAACCTCAGAGCCTGAACATTCTGTGTGGGCTGCCTTCTGGAGAGAGGGAGAGACAACCTGAGTGCCAACTTTCCTCCATGCAAACTCTTTTCCTCCCCTTCCCCTCCCTGACCCATGGCTGCTGAAAGAGGTAATTGAACCAGGGCTCTCAGGAGCAGCTTCTTCTCTTTTGTTGTGTACACCACACCAAGTCTTCCACAGAAAGTGGGGCTCGCACTATTCTTCTTAAAACCTACAGCATACTAAGGGGCACTTAGGCTGTGAACTCCATGCTCACCAACTCTCCCCAGTGCTGCTTGCCAGGCTGCTCCAGCAGAGCAAGGCATACCTTGAGGCAACTCAGGACCAGCAGCTTCTCCCTGGAACAGTAAGGGATTTATTTTCAAAGAGCCAGAAGCAGACCCACAAGCAAGATATCATACACCCAGGTCTTGATCCTGTTGCTTGGGAGCACAGAGGGGGAGATTTGAAACTAAATCTCAAGAGGCAGGGAGGCTGCATGAGTCAAACTGAAAAGACAATGCAGTATGAGTCACAGCAACAGAAAACTTGTGGAGTACCCCTCTCCCACAGAAAAGCAGTGTTCTTGCCCAGAGTGAGATCCTGGATAGGGAAGCTCTCAGCCAGGAGCATTATTGCTGGAGAGGTCAGTTAGTTTGGGCTCCCACCTGCAGGTAGATGCCAGGGTGAGAACACTGAGCAGGGGAGGGAGGAGAAGAGGGAAAGCTGCTCCTGACAGCCAGGCTGTGAATCTCAGACTGCCTCACATAAGAGGCCATTTAATCCCCTATGCCTCCCCTAGATTTCTCCCAGGAACATGGAAGTAGACTTTAGACCTTTGTAGAGATGGCTACCTTGCTGGCTTTTGTGGAAATTGATGTCAAGGTCACTCAACCCAGACTCACCCAGTCTCACTCCTTCACCTGCATCTGTTGTGATGGAGAATAAGGATTCAACTCACTTGGAAGTTCCAAGGCCCTGCCTACAAATGGGACATTCAAGTCCTTCTGAGGGGTTAGAGCTGGTCACAGGTTCAGAAAACAACACTGCAGCTGATTCTTTCCAGCAAGCACCACCTACTGGTATGAAAGTTAATCTGTACATTCCTTAATGGCTGTAGTTTCCACCCCCCAGGCCAAGCGCTGGTACTGTTGTATGGCCCCTTAGGAACAGGGCTGTACAGCAGGAGGTGAGTGGCAGGAAAGCGAGCAAAGCTTCATCTATCACCATCTCCCATCACCCCCAGATATCCCCAAATGTGACCACCTAGTCATAAGAAAATAAGCTCAGAACTTCCACTGCTCCTATATCATGGTGAGTTGTATAATTATATGATTATATATCACAATGTAATGATAATAGAAATAAAGAGCACAATAAATGTAAAGTGCTTGAATCATCATCCAGCCCCACCTCCTCTGACCTGTGGAAAAATTGTCCTCCATGAAACTGATCCCTGGTGCTAAAAAGGTTGAGGACTGCTTGCTTTGTAGCATTTACTGACTGACTCACACAAAGTGGTTGATTCATACCCCCAAGCACCACCTACTGTCTCAGAGATTAAACTGGGCATGGCAATATAACTCACAATGTTAAGAAGACCACAGGGCCGAGGAAAGAGAAAGGATTTCAAAGACTTCTATTCTCCTTCATTGATAAGAGGCAGAGAATCTGCCCACAAATATAGCTTACCACTGGTACAGCCTACAAACAAGTAGCAACTAAGAAAACCACCACACTAAGGATATCTATAACTGAGGCATAAACCCTAGACTACCATCAAAGCATGCAGAAGCAAAGCCAAAGATCCATATCCAACATGAACTATGAACAGACCCTCATGTGTATAGTGGGGGAGTACCATATAAACAAAAGAAAATCTAAAACCAAGAAGCAATAGCTGCTACAGCTTAGACGAAATCAATGTAAAACTCTGAAAAAGTATGTAATCAATGTAAAAATCAATGTAGAAGTATGAAAAATCAGTGTGGAAGGTTAGCTACAAAGGGTCATGCCTTATGGATCCCAACCAATATGAAAATATTGAAATGATGGATAAGAATTCCAAGTATGGATTATAAGGAAGCTCAGTGAAATCCAATAGAAAATGAAGAACCAATTCAAAGTATCCAGAAAAGCAATCCTGGAAATGAACAAAAACTTTACTAATGAAATAGACATAATAAAAAAAAAATAAAACTTCTGGAAATAAAAAATTCACTTAATGAAATATGAAAAAAAGTGGAAAGCTTTAAAAATAGATGAGGCCAGGTAAAGGAAAGAATTTCAGAGCTGGAAAACAATTTTTTAAATTAACACAGCATGTCAAAAATAAAAAACAAAGAATTAAGAGGAATAAACAAAACCTATAAGAAATACTGGATTATGTCAAATGTTGAAATATAAGAATGATAGGCATCTCTGGGATGAAGAAGAAAACACACAAGGACTAATAACCTATCTGAAGGAATAACTGAGGAAAACTTGCCCAGTTTTGCCAGGGATTTAGACATCCAGGTACAGAAGCTCAATGATCGCCTAAGAGATTCATGGAACAAAGGCAATTACCAAAAACAATACTCATCAGAATGGCTAAAATCAACACAAAGGGGGAACTCTTCTGAGCAGTGAGGTGAGAACGTCAAATAATCTACAAGGGAAAACCCATCAAACTAAGTGCAGATTTCTCAGTGGAGATCCTACAAGCCAGATGGGGCCCCATCTTCAGTCTTCTTAAACAAAACAACTGCATGGCCAGAAGTTTCTATCCTGCCAAACTGAGTTTTATAGATGAAGGAGAAATAGACTTTTCCAGACAAGCAAACAATAGGAATTTGTCAAAACTAGAGCTACCCTTCAAAAACTACTCAGAAGTGAATTATACATGGATCAGCTAAATAGATACCCATTAGTATAAAACCACCCAAAAGTTAAAGCTCAGAGCTCATATAAAACAATAGTACAAAAGGGCAAACAAAGCAATAAGGAACTATCCAACATGATAAACAGAATAAAAGTGCACATATCTATTTTATCAATCAATGTCAATGGTCTGAATGCACCAATTGAGAGACATGAGCTTGCTGAATGGATGAAAAAACACGGCTCAAGTATCTTCCATCTCTAGGAAACATATCTAACCCACAAGGACTCATACATATTTGAGGTGATTGAATGGAAAAAAAAAATTCACACAAACAGAAACCAAAGGAAAGCAGACATATCTATTATTCTATCAGATAAAATTGACTTTAAATAAACAACGGTAAAGAAAAAGGGGAACAATTCAACAAGAATACATAACAATTGTAAATATACACCTAACATGGAGGTATCCAGGTTCATAAAGCAAATTCAGTTAGACCTAAGTAAAAAGTTAAATGGTGGCATTGTAATTTCTGGGGACTTCAATATCCCACTGACATAGTTGGACAGATCTTCTAAGAAGAAAAGAAAACAAATAACACTAGACTTAAATGGAATTCTATAAAAAATAAAAAATATGGGCCTGGCAAACATTTATAGAACATTTTACCAAAAAACTACTGAATATATATTCCTCTTAGTAGCATATGAAAAGAAAAGTTGGTACTATACTATAGAAATTTTTCCATAATATTGAGAAAGAGGGAATCCTACCAAACTCATTCTATGAAGTCAGTATCAGTATCCTCAACTGGAAAGGACACTATGAAAAAGAAAAAACAAAACCACAGCTCATTGTCTTATAAATATAGATACAAAAATCCTCAATGAAATACTAGCAAACTGAATTCAATGGCACATCATCTCAGGGATACAAGAATGTTTCAACATATGTAAATCAATAAATGGGATTCACCATATAAACAGAAGCAAAACAAAGACCATATAATCCTCTCATTAGGTACAGAAACAGGATTCAACAAAATGCAGCAACCTTCATGATAAAAACCCTCAAAAAACTATATAAGAACCAGAAAAACACCTTTATAGCCAAGGCAATTTTTAGTAATAAAAACAAAGCTGGAGGCATCACCCTACCAGACCTTAGACTATATTACAAGTCCACAGTGATCAAAACAGCATGGTATTGGCACAAAAATAGGGATACGAACATTTGGAACTGAACAGAAAACCAAGAGATGAAACCAGTCTCTTCTATCCATCTGATCTCTGATAAACCCAACAAAAGCATACACTGGGAAAAGAACCCCTATTCAAAAAATGGAGCTGGCCAGAACTGGATAACCACATGTAAAAGACTGAAACCAGACCCACACCTTTCACCACTTACAAAAATTGGTTCAACGTGGATAAAAGATTTAAATCTAAAGCATGAAACAATAAAATCCTAGAAGAAAGTATAGGAAAAACTCTTGAGGATGTTGGCCTGGGGAAAGATTTTATGAAGACTGCAGTGGCAATTGCAACAACAAAAATAAACAAATGGGACTTATTTAAACTGAAAAGCTTCTGCACAGCTAAGGACACAATAATTGAAGCAAATAGACAACCTTCAGAATGAGAAAAGATATTTGTAAGTTACAAATCTGACTAAAGCTTGATAATTAGGATCTACAGAGAACTCAAATTAATCAACAAAAAAAGAGCAAATAATCCCATCTATTAATGGGCAAGAGATATGAACAGAACCTTTTCTGAAGATGACACGACAAATGGTTAACAAACATATTTTAAAAAATGCTCATTGTCCCTAATCATCAGAGAAATACAAATCAAAACCACCCAGAGATATCACCTAACCCCGGTAAGATTAGCCCATATCACAAAGGCCCAAAGTTACAGATGCTGGTGTGGATGTGGAGAGAAGGGAACACTTTTACTCTGTTGGCGGGACTTCAAACTAATACAGCCTCTTTGGAAAGAAGTATGGAAGATCCTCAAAGAACTCAAATTAGATCTCCCATTTGATCCCACTATCCCACTACTAGGCATTAACCCAGAAGAAAGAAAATCCTTAATCATAAAGACATTTGTACCAGATTATTTATTACAGCTCAATTTACAATTGGCATAAATACCTATCAACTCAGGAATGGATTAACAAACTGTGGTATATGTATACCATGGCATACTATTCAGCCATAAAAAGATGGAGACTTTACATCTTTTATATTAACCTGAATGAAGATGAAACATATTCTTCTCAGCAAAGTATCACAAGAATGGAAAAGCAAATATCCAATGTACTCAATATTAATATGAAGCTAATAGACTATCTAATTCATGCCCACATAGGAGAAAAACACATTTCAATTCAAGTTGTGGGGAGGAGTATCTAAGAAAGGGGGAAAAGGGGTTGGGGGGTTCCCACTTAATGGGCACAATGTAGGGGTGTATAGCATTTTGTACATTTTGGGTGTAGGACATAACTATAAGAGGGACTCAACCTAACAAATTCACACATTGTGACCTGGTTGTTTGCATCCTCAACCTGAAATTTAAAAAAAAGGAAAAAACATAACTCGAAATTACAAAAGCCATATATGGCAAACCCATAGCCAACATCATACAGGATGCGTTAAAATTGAAAGCATTCCCCCTAAGAACTGGATTAAGACAAAGGTATCCACTGGCACGGCTTCTATTCAACATAGTCTTGGAAGTCCCAGCCAGAGCAATCAAGCAAGAAAAAGAAAAAAAAAAAAAAATCCAAATCAGGAAAGGACAGTCAAACTTATCAGTTTTTGCTGATGATATGATCTTGTTTCTAGAAAATTCCAAATACTCCACCAAGAGACTCCTAGAATTAATAAATTCAGCGAAGTATCAGGTTATGAAATCATTCTACACAAATAAGTATATTTTTATACAGCAGTAACAGTCAAGATGAGAGTGTAATAAAAGACTGAATACCATTTACAATAGCTGCAAAGAAAATAAAATGCTTAGAAATCTACTTAACCAAGGAGGCAAAGGAGTTCTACAAAGAAAAATATGAAAAACTAAGGGAAGAGATCACAGATGACAAAAATAAATGGAAAAACCAATCATGCTCATGGATCAGTAGACAACATGTCCATATGACCCAAAGTGATTAACAGATTTAATGTTATCTTCATCAAACTATCAATGTCATATTTCATAGATCTAAAACAAATAATTCTACACCTCATCTAGAACCAGAAAAGAGCCTGAATAACCAAAGCAACCTTGAGCTAAAAGAACAAATTTGTATGCATCACATTCCCAGCCTTCAAACCATACTACAAGGCTATGGTAACCAAAACAGTATGGTACTGGCACAAAAATGAAATGTAAACAAATGAAACAGAGAAAAGAACCCAGATATAAAATCATCCATGTACAACCAAATGATCTTTGCAAAACAGACATCAATATTTACTGGAGAAAAGAAGCCCTATTCAATAAATGGTTCTGGGAAAATTGAATAGCCACATCCAAAAGACTGAAACAGGATCCGTATCTCTCACCACTCACACAGATTAATTCAAGATGGATAAAAGAACTTAAACCTTTGGCATGAAACCATAAGAATTCTAGAAGAAAGTATAAGAAACTCTAGGCAAAGAGTTTATGACTAAGACCCTGATGGCAATTGCAGCAACTAAATAAATAAATAGGATTTGAATAAATTAAGAAGCTTCCACACAACTGATGAAATAGTCAACAGAGCAAATAGGCAATCTACAGAAAGGGAGAAATACTTGCAAACTTTACATTCAATAAAAAACTAATATCCAAAATCTACAAAAAAATTAAACAAATCAGCAAGAAGTAGAACCCCATTATGAAGTGGGCAAAAGACATGAACAGGACAGAAACTTTTCAAAAGATGATAAACAAATGGCCAATAAATATATGAGAAAATGTTCAACATCATTAATCACTAGGGAAATACAAATTAAAACCAGAATGACAAA
Organism: Nycticebus coucang; assembly: GCF_027406575.1. Taxonomy (NCBI): domain Eukaryota; kingdom Metazoa; phylum Chordata; class Mammalia; order Primates; family Lorisidae; genus Nycticebus; species Nycticebus coucang. The sequence continues at coordinate 42,482,401 of NC_069791.1, read as the reverse complement.
TCACCTTACTCCTATTAAAATAGTTTTTATTTAAAAGTCAGAAGTAATAGATGCTGGCATGGATGTAGAGAGAAAGAAATGCTTATACACTGTTCTAGGGTTGTAAATTAGAACAACTTTTACAGAAAACAGTATGGAGATTCCTCAAAGAATTGAAAGTAGACCAATAATCTCACTGCTCAGTATCTACCCAACAGAAAAGAAGTCATTTTATCAAAACACACCTGCATTCGAATCTTTATTTCAGCACAATTCACAATTGCAAAGATGTGGAATCAACACAAGTGCCATATATTCATGAATGTATTAACAAAATGTGGTATATGTATACAAGAGGTATTCAGCCATACAAAATAATGAATTAATGCCTTTTGCAACAATTTGAATGGAAATGGAGACGGTTATACTAAGTGAAGTATCTCAAGAATGGTAGGACAAACACCACACGTACTCACTATTAAATTGGAACTAACCAGTGTGCTCACATGTAGACTGAGGCCACTGAAATTCAGTGGAAAACAAGCATGGGGGTGAGGGAAGAGAAGATGGGCTAAAACCTACTTAATAGGAAGGGTGTACACTATTTGAGTGATGGGCCCACTTAGAGCTGTGACTCAAGCATCCATGTAACTAAAAACATCTGTACCCTTTTAATACTTTAAAAAAATTTTTTTACAACATAACTTGGGGAGGGTATCATTATGCAGTGCATTGAGGACTCTATGCAAACACAAAAGGATAATCAAGAGAAGCTAATTTGTCTCCCGAGGAGCTTGCCTCAAGTAAAAATCTGGTAGCACAGTTCAGAGGAATTTTAAGTTTGTCCTGTATGCATTCTTCTTTGACATTCTGTATAGATTTAAAAATCTATAGAATGAGATATATATTAATAATTATATGTTGTTAACATTGTTGAAAACTTCAAATGCTACAATTAATATCCATGTTACCTGTCATTCTCACAAATTGAATATTTTAGAATTTGAAGAATGTAGGTTAAGAATTATAGGTTCAATGCTGCTCACTGCCTACTTTCTGCTTCTCTTTTCTGGTTGCCCCCTTTGTCAGCCTTTTCTGGCACACATCCAATACATTGTGTTGAAAACTTTCCTTTTCTGTTTTTTCAGACGTGACATGTCTCTTTCCTTTCATGGACATCGTAGGAATGGTTTGCTGCTTTTATGTATGTTCTCTGGTTATGTTAATGGAATTCACAGAGATTCCATATCTGAGATGCTGGTCTTTTGTGCATGAAAAGTGGGTTAAATATACCAAATGTTGCTGGTCCATAGACACATAATCAAAATAAGTGTCAACTTATATGTGTAATAATTTAAAAATGTGTTAGAATCCTGTGCAAAGAGATTCAAGATGTTGTAATAATCTGGAAGAAAATGAATATGTATTTAGTCCTTAAGGTATACTTGTGAAATAACTATTCCCACCATTCCAACATTCTGTCTTTCCCAAATATGAATCAAGGTTAAGGGAAGATGGACACTGGGGATGGTGGTGTGGTGCCAACAAATTTATTTTATGCCTATTTCGTAGAAATATTTTATGTATAATATAATCCCTGTCTACATATACTGTTTAGGATAATCCTATGAAGTAGGTCTTACAACCCTCATGAAGAAACTAAGTTGCAAAATGCTAGAGTTTTATTACTGAACTTGACTAAAAGAACAGCTCTATTAGATGGTGGCATTTCAAAACCAACTCTTTCTGAGAAAAAGATGCAATTTTGATCACTACTTAAAGAAAAGGCCAAGGAAGGAAGAAAATTGCTACGTGAAAAGTCTTAAGGTAAAACTGTGAGGCAACTATTAATACTAGAAATGGAGAGCATTGACTGCAGTAATTCAATGAATGACGAGAGCCAACTACAGGATTTGGACAACCTTAGACACTAAATTATTTTTTATTTTCTACTAATTTGGGAAGGTGGTGAGCAATCATGTATGTGAATGTAGAAAATGGTGATAAACATTTGTTGAATACCGACATTTGTGCCAGCCCTTGTCTAAGCATGTAATATGTATTAATTTATTTAATCCTCATAAGAGACCTAAGATATAATTAGTATTAACGTCCCCATTTAAAAATGAAGAATCTTAAATGCAGAGCTCTGTGTCATTGGCCCAAGTACAAGGATACCAGGATCTGTATCCAGGAAGGTGGTCTTTGACCCCTTTACCTCTGAGAACTAAGATCCTAATGTGGTTAGGTGTTAATGGAAGACAATTCCCACTGGAATATTATTAATTCATTTGAGAAAAACAATCAAAAAGTGACTCTTATGTTCCTTTTGAAAACATAAAAACCACATTTCTTATTTTTAAAAAGGTGCAGACCTTCTCTTTCCATTTCTCCTGAAATCCACAGACACTGTCCTTCAGGGCCCACTTAATACTTCTTACCCCATTAGAGTAGCCAGAGGATTTAAATCACACTTGATTCTGAATTCTTACCAGAAATCACAAAGCTTCAGGGCATTGTAATCCTGGTGGGATTTTTTTGCTTTTCAAACTTCAGAATAAAAATGGATTCCAATTCAGTATTACAGAGAAAGTGGGGAAAAGTGACTTCCCCCCAGGGTGCATTCCACTGAACGTTCTTGTCTTACTCTACATCAAATCTTCCCTTTTCCAAAAAGTTTATTTATTTTTAATCTTGTCATCAGTAGTATCAGAAAATTGGAGGGATGTTGAAATAAGCCTACAACTTAGAGAGTGCAGAGTGAGAAAGAATGGATCAAGTATCAAGGTGATTCTGGTGAGGCCTCTGTCAAAGGAGGGTGAGGGATAGGTGTTGTTTCCCAAATGCGCTCTTGTTTCTGGAAGGAAGTAAAATACACAATGCCCTTTAATGTCTCTTCCAAGCTGTTTCTTTTCTATCTATAGTACACACATAAAACCACTACAAAATGTTCTGTTGAGATTTCCTTCATCTTGTAGCCTCAGTACTACAAATGATTGCTTCATTTGATTGGTTACCTTGAATGATTTTTTTTGAATGATTACCTTATTAAAGAGCACATCTAAACTACTCATATCATGGTGCCCTTGTGTAAATACCCTAAATGTTTAGAAGACTGCCTATCCAGAACATTTAATCTCCTGACATTCAAGAAAATATCTTTCACGTAAAACCAACTACTGTAACTCACATTACACGAAGAAATTTAATTAACAAAAAATATCAAAAGGATATATAATTAGTATTAAGCAAGTGCAGTCAACAATTTTGAGATTTCCTAGGGACACACCAGTCTCTAAACATCATGTGTACCTCATGAATGTCACTAATGATGGGGGAAATAACCCTTATTTCCTGAACAGTGGTCTCGGTTATGTTTTTGTTTTGTTTTTTTTATTTCTCAGTTTAGACATGCTCTCTCTGAATAAGTGACACTAATGTGAGTCTCAGGTGAGGGGTGAGGTATGGAGGTGAGTTGCCCAACTGGATATATAATCTGGTTTATGTGCTCATTCACATCTATGGCCCCTGCTGGCATCAAGTACATGTTTAGTAGTAAGTAGAGAAAACTTGCTGTAGACCCATCTCATAATCCTGTCTTCCTTCCTTCCCTCCCTCCCTCCCTTCCTTCTTTCCTCCCTCCTTCTCTCTACCTCCTTGTTTCACTTTGATTTCTTTCTCTCTCTCTCTCTCTCTCCCTTTCTCTTCTCTCTCTCTATTCCTCCCTCCCTCCCACCCTTCCTTCCTTCCTTCCTTCCTTCCTTCTTTCTTTCCTTCCCTCCCTCTCTTTCTGACTCTTTCTTCCTCTTTATTTTTTCTTTCTCCTTTCTTATTTCCTTCAATTCTTTCTTCCTTCCTATCATTCCTTCCTTGCCACCACCGCCTCTCCTCCTCCTCCTTCTTTCCTTTTATAACTTCCTTGTAGGAGTCCTTATATGCCCAGGAAAGAACACTATGCTCTGAGAGTCACTCTCCCAAAGGAAAATATCTAATAAGCTATACAGCATTTCATCTGCACTACCTCAAACAGAGTAATACGGCTTTAACAACTTTACATTCTAATATAAGCTTATGTGCTTTTTAAAATTATATATAGCTGAAGACTGCAGGAAGCTAATAGAGAGAAGCAGTTGTCAAAGAAGTGAACAAGAAGAACCAAAGCATTGTATAGTAAAAAAAGGTCAACAATTGGAGAATAAACCAGAAAGTTTGGGGTCATTTAGGTCACTCTGACAGACAAAAGAATAGAAATTAAAAAATAATTAATTGAAAACAAAGAAGCCACCTTACATTCCCAGTATTAAAGGGCTCATAATCAGGCAAATGATAATATGAGAATATTTTTGCTCATTGATGTTAAAATGGAAACACCAGAGTGAATACTCATATTTTATAAATTTAAAACACATAAAATCTAAAAATCAAAGAAACTAAATTCCATTGTAAATTTTAATTCAAAAATGTCTAAATATATTGTCAAGTTTTAAGGACAATGTAAAGATATAAAATATAAATTATAAACATATATTATCATTGTACTATAAACTTTTGGCAAATACACAGTGTGCTGCTGATTTGCCTTCAATCCGCCCCGCCCCCCACCCCCACCCCCACCCCCACCACAGTGAGGTGCTCAGAGTGGCCACATTCACTGCTGGTCAGCTTCATCTTCAGCCCCGTGCAAGTCCTAGCGAGCTTCTTGAGCACAGCACCCAGGCTCACCATCTCTGCAGAGTCATTCTGTAGTAGTTCCTGATTTAGAATATGGCAGTTTACATGTGGTATTTTACAATTCTCAGTGTGAGAGGGGGACGACCCTGTCCTATGTTCCGTTTTTGGTGCGATGATTCTCTATGTTTCTATGAGTATCAGGAAAATTTTCTCCCCAGGTCCAAGCTTAGATTTTATTTGAATGAGTAAATGGGGGTCGGGGGGGCAAAAGGAGAATTGAGAGATGGTAATAAAGGGAAATGAATACTGAGAAGGCGTTAGGAGGACAGAGGAAGAGAGTGTTTTGAGAACAGGATGAGAGATAGTCAGCAAAGGGGAAAGGGGCAGAGACAGGAAACTGAGACAAGAAAGGTGAGCAGAGTCTGGAATGACGTATTGCCGTGAACGCGTACACCTGGTATGTACTTGTATTTTGATACTTTAAGATGACACATTAGAATAAAGAAAGGTAGCGATACAATCCCTAGCTACAAGATATTATGGTGGCACATTCAAAAATGCCGAATGTTATCTGAGTTTGGGTTTTAAGAACGCACGTGAGAATGTAATGTTTGATGATTTGAAGTCTAGAGAAGATAGGCTTCTTTGGGCCAGTGTGTAACTGACAATTTTTCTTCCGATCAAAGGACAGCTTCAAATAACAGTGAATATTTCCGTGTGATAATGATTAAAAAAAATTTTCCTTATTATGAGAGAGAGAAAAAGAGAGAACAAGTGCAGGAGCACATGGTTAATTGACATTCACATTCCTGAGCAAACTTGTAAATAGTACCATTCTCACAGGAATTAAATCAGTTGCACCGTGGGCAACTTTAGAATTCAAAGGTGCCACAGTTCCTTACTCTGTGTTGATGGAACTGAACGTCATTAACCTTTTCACTTGCACTAACAGAGACAAGTGAAGACAAGATGTGCTATGACTCCTGCACATCTATGTTTTGTTTTTTGCCCAAGGCCCTCTACAATTATCCTTATACTTCAGCACTGATTTCTCTACACATTTACCTGTATTGTTTGTGCACTATTTCTACGACACCACAATCTCATTAACTCTTTTTTTCTTTCAAAAGGAGGATTAATGAGGACATAGAAGAAATAATTATTCAGGGATATAATATAGAACAAATCTTTGTGGGTTTTGCAAATAAGTTGGCCCTTATCCAAAGTAAATGTTTTTCCCTGTGTCAGTCTTATAAATAAGATAACCCTGTATTGCTTAAAGCCCCAATCCTGACTGTTATTCTCCTAGCTGTAAATTAAAAAATCAGACCTTTAATTTTTAGGTTAGGGCAAGAAGGAAAGAGAAGCCCAATTAAAATATAGAAATTGATTAATTTTTTAATAACAAAATTGCTTTGTTGCTTATTGCTTAAATGTTTAATTCTCATTTTTTAATTAAAAATAAATTTGTATATGTAAGTGAACACAAAATACATATACAAACACATTTTATATAAGTTTCATAAGTTTAAAGCAGAGCAAACAACCATTTAGCACCAATAATCTGCCATCTTACACGTGGAAGTAAATAAATGCCTATCTTTTTTGTAGCTAATAAGTAATTTTATCACTGCAAAGGGATAGAAATTTCCATTTTAAGGGGTCTTCTAATATGAGATTCTTTTGACTGAGATGATAGAGGATTACCCATGTAACTTTACTGAAAAATATTAGCTATGTAGGTGTAAGTGCATAAACTTTGGTCACAATTGTCATTTTCCTTGACCATAAGCAAACTTGATAACAGCTAACAATATGATTCTATAAAAAATAACACAGCCCAAGTAAGAATTAATGTCAGTGTTTGAATCTCAGTAAGAAGATTTAAACAACTATGTTCAGTTATATAGTCTATTTTAAAAGGGGCATTGTCTGACTGTATTGTACACAGGGAATGGAGAAGTAAGAATCCAATGTACTCAATTCTAATATGAAGGCAGTAGATGAGCTAATGGGGTAGGAAATGAGGGATCCAGGAGAGGAGAGCGGGAGGTGGGACGGGGGTCAGTGTGCATGGCGCACAATTATAAGAGGGACTAGACCTAACAAATGCAATCAATGTAACCTAATTTTTTATACCATCAATGAATCTCAAACAATAAATAATACATAAATAAAAAATAAAAAGAGAACTGATAAAATTAGGTACTTGATAGTGCTTTCCATGTGGTGCATTTGTAAGTATAGGATGTGTTTATCTAGAAGAAGAAAGAATCTAGAAGAAAACAGATAAACTGTCTTCAGCTGTTTGAAGTGTTGTCATAGAGAAGATGGAGGAACAGAATGAGGACCAGTGAGTTATGTGTGGACTTAATAAATGGAAGAATTTGTTAAAAATAAATAGGATTCACATGCAATGTAATATCATGAAATAAAGACATAAAACCTGGATTGTCATCTGTCAGAGGTGTATTGAAATTTTTTTGTTTGCAGTTTTTTTTTTGTTTTTTTTTTCACCCAGGGCCAGGTTTGAACCCGCCACCTCCAGTATATGGGGCCGGTGCCCTACTCACCACCCAGAAATGGGTTTTTTTGTTTGTTTGTTTTTGATTTTTTGGCACGGAAGGTATTATACTAGATGGCCTCCAAGATCATATCATTTCCAATTCTAAATCTTATGAGTTCCTTTTTAGTTAACTATCATTGTAGTTAAGAGAATTCTACCAAAGAATGTGCAGCACTTTTGTCAAGTCATGTTTTTCAGAACACTAGTCTGGTGTGTGTTACAAAGTGCTTTGTGGGAAAAATATATAACTTAGTAGTTAAATCAGTTTGGGGACCCTTGTGTATCATACCCTCCTCTTGGAGAATAAAAATGCACATTTGTATAGTAAAAGTTCTGAACAGTCTTGCATTAAAAATGTTGTTTAACGTGGAATAAGCCAACACTCTCTGAACTTCATTGAATATAGAGCACTTGTCTGGTATACTTTACTTGCAACCTGAAGGAGCAGTGTCCTTGGAAATATTAGTTTTGGAAATGGCAATTAATACACAGCAAAAGCAACCATTTAAATCAATGCATAATGCACTTTAACACATTTACAAATGTTAAATATACAAAGGAGAAAATTTACATGTACAGAAAAGATTCTTTTCCCAGAGAATTAAATGCTCATTACAAAGACCCCTCTCAAACCTGCCTTCTGAGTAAAAATTTAATCATATATCTCAAATATTTTGTATACATTTAAAACGTTTTATTTCTTATAATTAAACACCCCATTAATAAACCTAACTTCAGAGTTTCTAGCTGAGGCTAGAGCATTAGCACTTTGTTTGTTGATTTTTACTTTTATAAATCAGTTTTAGTAAATTTATAAAAGACATCTTTCTTTATACTTGTATCATTACTTACGCTTTATCACTGTAGATTCACTTTTGTGAACAAATAAAGATAAAATGTATAAAATATTCAAATACTGACATGAGCACTGTTTAAAGATGAAAATGGTGACTCTATTGACACTGATGTGTTGTCTAGGAGACAGTGCCCCCATGTGATAGCTCAAAATTCCCATTCATAAAAAATGTGAACTATCTATATTTGGTGTATAAACTATGGTTTTAGGGCATCAATATATCATAAGTAAATTTTACATATATTAAGTTCTGGCAGTATGCTATATTAAGTTAATTTATTGTGATCATACACATTCAAAGCTGATAATAGTCTCAGTTTCAGAGAATATAAAGGAATTTATTGCTTCTAATTTTTCTAAATTTATTCGCTTCTAATTTTCATCCTACCCAGTCCCTGCCCCGGTCTGTCCTTCTCTGGATATATCCTCAGAGCTTATAAAAGTGCTTAGCTCATCTCACTTAAAAAAAAATAAATAATAAAAAACTTCCAGTAATTTTACTAATGTTGTAATTCTATAGATATTCTTTTTCATCATTTTTAAACTCTAAAGGGAATTTTTAAAACTAATCATCCTTTGAAAAATTAATTCTTTACTCCATCATGCCCCATAGCATTTTCTATGTGCTACATTATTCAAGCATTTATGTTGAATCTTCATTCTCTTTATCCTGACCTTCTTTATTGTAAGAATGGAAATTCTACTGAGGTAAGGATCATAGTTTGTTTATTCCTTTTATCTTCTGTGTCTCACACTAGTAATGTTGGTTATATGAATGAATATGTGACTGGAGAGGGATGTTCTCCACGAATCCCCCCTGCTGAGCTCACAGTCTCATACATTGCTGGGCATTCATGTTTTTTGGTTAATTTTTTCAAGGTAAGGGTCCATATACGATTCATTTTCATATGCCATCTTATCATCTCTATTATTCTGCTACATATTTTGTATGTACTCAATAACATTCATTGAATAAAATAATAAAAAAATTAATACTATTATCTATATTTAGTGCTTTCATTCTTCATTATCTAACATTAGCTGGAACCCTGGGAGCTTGATTCTCTCAAAACATTTCCTTTCTAAAAGTCACAACAATCTCTTACTTCTTAATATCATGGATCTACCATGCATAACAATGCTGGGTAAACCAAGACTTTCATGAAAATGCACCTTCTGGTTATCTTAACTTTCTGATCACACACTTTTTTTTTTTTTTTTTTGGTGTCCGTCATCTTCTTTATTTTATCACCTAAATGTAAGCACATTTTATGGTTTGGCTCTTAGTTTTGCTTTCTACATATCTTTGGCTATTGGATCTAATCCTAGATTTTACTCATAATCCTCAAGTGACCACCTATCACATTTCATTCCCATAATACCACCTACTTGCAATATTTCTATCTATAATAGGATAATGTAGGCTGATTAACTCTAAGTGTCTAAAAGCAAACTTTCCAATATGCCTACACTTTGTTCTCGTCTTGAGTTTGTTTTATTAGTATTGACAACGTTATTTTAATCACTATGTTTTTTTTTCCATTATTCATTAATCCACCTAGTAGTGAGCTTCTACTATGTTCTAGGCACTTTCCTAGGTCCTAGAAATGCAACACTGAGCAAAACAAGTCCTTGTATTTATGAAGCTTTTATGCTGAGGAGGAGGAAGAGGAGACATAAAATAGATAAACAAGTAAATACAATAAGTGAGATGAGGACAAGTGATATGGGGAAAAGTAAGGCAAGATAAGGGTAATAAGACATAATGCTAAAGATTGCCAGTTTATTGAGAGAATCAGAAAAGATCTCTAGGATAGGGTAACATGTGAGCTCATTCCATGAACAGAGATGAGCTAGGGCAGAATCTCTAAAAAAAAGAAGCAAGTTCAAGAATAGCAAGGAATATCAAGGAGGCAGAGTAGGGAGAAGAAAAAAAAAATGAGATCTGAGAAGTTAGAAGTGGATAAGTAGAAGGTCTTTGTAGGCCACCATGAGGATGCTGAATTTTAGCCTGCATGGAATGAGAAGTTCTGTAGAGGACTCTTGAGCAGAGCTATGATTCTTTGGTCTTAGCTGCTCAGTTGAGATAGACAACAGGAAGATCAAAGTGAAAGTGGTTGAGGAGTTGTAGTGATCATCTAAGAGAGATGTTGTCCTAACATGGATGTGGAGGTGGCTGTGGAGGTGATCAGAAGTGATCAGAATTTGCATTTCCATTAAATATAAAGCCAATGGGATTTTGTTATGAAATCTGATAAGCAGTATGAGGGAAAAAGTTAAATGAACTCAAATTTTTACCCTCAATAACTGAAGAGTGCAGTGAACACAATTGTAGAAAAAGCAGGCACAGCATGATATGACTCTTGAGCTTCTAGTGGCTATGTAAGGTGAGCAATTTAAGAGAATCCAGTTCAGCACACGTTGTCATTGGGAGATGATTTTCAAAGCATAAGACAGATCGAGATTTCCTTTCCTTCTATTGCTTCAATCTTACTTTTATAAACCTCTTTTATATATTTCCATATCTTCTTAATTTCCCCTGATACTATTCTAGCCTAAGAGCTCATGATCTCTTTTCTAAACTTTTATAAACACTTTAGTCTTTCTTCTCTAGTATCTTCCCATCACCAGTATATCTTACTTATTTTATATTTTGGCAGATTAATCTTTTGAAAGCACAGCTAGTATATCTCTCTCTTATCCATGGTTTTCACTAGTTCTACTTAAAGTAACATCCAAAAATCTTAGTCCTTCATAATCTAAAACCAGCCTTATTACTCCCTACTTTCTTCCATATACTATAGTTAACCCTGGAACAACATGGATTTGAATTGCATTGAGTTCCTTTTATAGAGATTTTCTTTTTCAATAAATATGACAGAAATTTTTCGAATATTTGCAACAATTCAAAAAACTCATGGACAGGCTTGGTGTTCGGCACTCAGTGAGTAGGGTACCCACCACATACACCAAAGCTGGCGGGTTCAAGCCTGGCCAGGGCCAGCTAAAACAACAATGACAATGGCAATAAGAAAAATAGCTGGATGTTGTGGCGGGTGCCTGTAGTCCCTGCTACTTGGGAGGCTGAGGCAAGAGAATTGCTTAAGCCCAAGAGTTTGAGGTTGCTGTGAGCTGTGACACCACAGCACTCTAACTAGGGTGACATAGTGAGACTCTGTCTCAAAAAAAAAAGACAAAAAACTCATGAACAAACCACATAGACTAGAAGAAATATTGAAGAAATTAAGAAAAAATGTAGGTGTGTCATAAATGTATAAAGTATATATGTAGATGCTAGTCTATTTTATCACTTACTACCACAAAGACATATAATTCTATTATAACAAGTTTAAATTTATTGAAACTTGAGAACATAAGCATTTTCAGACCATCCATGATGCCATTCTCATTCAAAAGAAATGTAAATGGGCATAACAATGCGGTATTAAATCATAACTTCATAAGATTAACCATAGTACATACCGTCCTTCTGTTATAATTTCATAGCCCCCTCCTGTTGCGTTTTCAGAGCTTAACTGTAAATATTCCCTTAAAATGTCATGTGACATGAATCATCTCTGTGTGAGCTGTTTGTCTCTCCACAAAATTGTTTACCACAGTAAAAAGTGATCTCTTATGGTCCTTACAAATAATGTTGTTTCATGCAATACCTTAAACCTTGGAAGACACCATGCCACCCATACAAGGTGCCACTAGGGATGATAGACGTGCTCACCAGAAAGAGAAAATAGCTATGACGTTACAAGAAAGGACTGAATTGCTTGATAAGCACAATAGATTGAGGGTTGTAGCTATAGTTGCTGCCCTTTCATATGGGGGATTCAGCTTGTGAGCAAACATAGACTAGAAGTTTCCATAAATACAGTACAATGCTGTAAATGTATTTTCTCTTACTAATACTTTTCTTAACAACATTTTCTTTTCTCTAGCTAACTTTATTATAAGAATGCAGTATGTGATAGATGTAACACACAAACTACGTGTTAATCCGCTCTTCAAGTTATCAATAAGGCTTCTGGTCAACAGTAGGCTATTGGCATTTAAGTTTGGGAGAATCATGTGCTAAAAATGGATTTCTGACTGCATGGAGGTTGGCTTCTCCAATCCCTTCATTGTTCAAGGGTCAACTATATATGCTTTGTCCACACTAAATTTGTCAATGTTTTGTAATAGAACATGAAACATCTGCCGTCAAGTATCTTATTTCTGTATGCACAACAAATCCTACATGGTGCTTTCCCTCAAACATCTTCTAGCTAAATCTTTTCTTGATATGCCCCTGAAAGAAATGTCTCTTTCATATAATGTCCCAGGGTACATTATTTATGGCAATCTACATTTTCTTTCTAATGTTATTCTTATGTGTGTGTTTGCACACCTGTAAGCATTTTATCCATTCTAATAGACACAATATACCACTTTATTTACACTTAATCTAGGTATTGATTATACCCTTTTTAAAAGGTACTAATTTTTCTAAAGAAGCCCCAATCTCTACATTGTATCTTGTATATAGTGGGCACCCTGGAAATAATTTTTGAATGAGTGGATCTCTGAGTTGGCATAGTAGAAAATGAGCTTGAAGCAGGGTTTTTACCAAGATGAAGAACATAAAATAACAAAAAAAAAGATGAGCTAAAGATTGTACGTAAGAGGGCGGCATGTTAAGCTTTGTATCTGTGGATGGTTTTAAGGTGGGTTTGTTCAAATTACATAAAGACATAGTTCAGAGACGCAGAGAAATGTGGTTAGCAGCCCAGCTCTGAGCTGATAAAAATAAATCAGAATAGCACGATACTGACAACAGAGACCCCTTGTAGCTGTTGGAGCAGGAGTACAACCTAAGGAAAGTAGAAATTGAAAAAAAATATTTTTTAATTTAAATATTTTTAAAATATTACATTTAGTGAAGATTCACACTTATAATTTTAAAATAGTAAAGTTTATTGGAAAATTTTATGCCCAAATTTCTATCGAACACTGGTGAAAATATACACATGCTTATATACAATAACAGGTTCAATATAACACAATCTTAATAATAGATATAAAATAAATGTTATTTTTCCCTAATGTGTGTATGAGTGCTCATTCTCAAGACATGTGACAGCTGAAAACAAGGAAATGCTTTATATTTTGACATCACAGAGCGGTTACAGGATGACATATGTTACTATGAAGACATAAAGCACCCATATCTTTTATTTTTCTGGATTACTTTTTCCACTATACAAATATAGTGATCAACCAGAAGAAAGAGAATTTCTGGTTTATAGAACAGAGCATCTTGATAAGGCAAGAAGTGTTGAAAAACTGTGGAAACCAAATCCTCATGGGTAATATGTCTTCACATAACGACATTTTAGCAAATGGATTTTCTGAGGGTAGAAACTTTTTCCTAGAAGCACCCAGCTGAGGAACAGAATCTTTGAAAGGCTCAAAGTACGTGTTTTAAGTAGCATGCACTTATCACTCAGATTTGTTCAACTTTTGAATTGGATCTAAAAGGCTCAGAGAGCATTTTTTAATACTTGTCATCTCCCTCCCTCACAGGGTCATAGGCAGGATTAGTAAAATAATGTTGGAAAAAAAGGTTGAGATCCTTGGCAGAAAGAGGCTAAATACAGAACAGTATTTTTGTTATAATACACTGTGTAAGAATGATCATGGAATAAGTTTTGCAATTTAACTCATTGAAGAATTATTGGAATAAGTTTTGCAAATTAACTCTTTGAAGAAAAATAATTAAGTAGAGCTTGATTTGTTTTTTTGAAGAAGTTATATGTTGGTATGTATACCTTAAAAAATAATACCTTAATTTTCCCATATTCTGAAACAGCCTAGAGTCATTTACTGTAATAATGTTGTTTTTTTGTTGTTGTTGTTTTTTGTAGTTTTTGGCCAGGGGTGGGTTTGAACCCGCCACCTCCAGTATATGGGGCCAGTACCCTACTCCTTTGAGCCACAGGCGCAGCCCTGCTATCATAATTTTAAATCAAACCATATAGTATAATGTGTTAACAGAGGTTGACACACTGTAGTCTTGGGCCTCATCTGGCCAGTGCCATAAAATTTGGCCAGTTACCAGTTTTTCTAGATAAAGTTTTAATGAAACACAGTCATATCCATTTGTTTACCATTTGTCTATGGTGGCTTTCACAGTATCTAGTGAGTAGTTCAGTAGTTATGACAAAGGCCATAATGGCCCACAAACCTAAGTTATTTATTATCTGTCCCTTTAAAGAAAAAAATTGCAGAACCTTGGTTTAGACCTGAAATTTTCAAATGACAGCCATATATTAAACACTCACATATTTTGTAAGTAAAAATTTGACTTTTTGCAAATTCCAGGTCATGTCAAAGACTCCATTTATTCATCTGTAGTAGAACCTGCATGATAAATTTTTTGATAAGGAATAAAATCTAAGAGCTTATAACACTTAGCACAGTACCTAGCAAATACTAACAGACTGAGTTGAAGTAGTTGCTATTGCTGTTCTGTAATGCCAAGTTAATAAACACACAGAACACTGTAATCCCTAGCCATCTACTTGAAAATACTTTTTAACATATGCTTAGGTATGACTTTTCTGAGTTCATTGTTTAGTGGCCCCCAAAATTCATGTAAAACTCTAGGTTTACTGTATGAGCCTTGAAAAAGAGTTTTTTCTCCAAGTCCAAAAAAGGTATTGGTAGACCAGGTTTTATGAGACCTATTAGTGATAGTGACCCTCAGTTGAAGGGCAGGGGACAGAGGAAGGTAAATAATTGGGGGAAAATTGACAAAAAAATTTTAATAAGGGCATAAAAATCTCTTCTTGTCACAGCTTCAGATAAGCACACAGGTCAAAGATTTTTATAAAAGTAGTTAATACAAAATAGGAAGTAAATTCTGAGACATTCTGAAAGCACTCACAAGTGTATCTGGATGAAGGGATGTCCATAAAATGCAGGAGAGATGAGTTGATGAGTTTTGACTGTTGAGCAGTGGGACAGTAGGCATGGCATGTGAGATTAACTTGAAAGGTACCAGGAAGTCAGATTTGGTGTCTACATGAGAGGAACTTGCCCATAAAAAAAGCAGAGTTGGAGATTTTTCTGGATCCTTATTTTGATATCTCAAGGAAGTGGTAAGAACTTTGCAATAACTGTGTGAGCTGTACTCTAACAAACAGGTGACAGGCTTTCTCTGAGTGTGCTGTGAGTATTATGATTTGAAGGAATAATGAACTGAGTTCATGTGGGCTTTGGACTGTTCAAATATTTGTTTGGATCACAAAAGAACTAATAGTTTAAAGAAATAAATAACTGGTCTTCTTTGATGTATTTAATTTATATTGTTTAAAAGGAAGGAACATGGCATTGTGTGTACTGGATTATTTAATATAGATTTTCATCTATATTCGAATATGAAATTTATGCCAATAGAGCTCTGCTGGTTCTATGTTATTCATGACAGCATGAAGGAAAAGACTGCTTTTATTTTCCTTAATTCTGTATTTGTAGTACCTAGTGCAAAAGACATGCTCAATAAATATCTGTTGAATAAATGAATGTACGAAATGATGGAATATGCTGGAGAATAATCAAGTCTTAGAGATAATATGCTCAGAGTCCTCACCAAGAAGGAAGTTACAGTGAAGTGTACCATTCAAAAAACGCAAAGATTAACTTTTAGGAGAAGACTTCACAATTCAAATCTACGTCCAGATAATACACAAGACCTGTTGTTTTTAGGCAGCAGTTAAACACAGAATTCTGAATCGAGATGGGTAAATGGCACATAAAGAAACCTAACTGATGGTAGATTTCTCAGAAACAAGACATTGGGCCAGAAAGAAAATAAAATGATTAAATCGGATGTCCAGGAGTAAACGATTAAGCAGGATGTACACCAGCATTTGCAGGCAATGAAGTATATTTTGAAGCAGTTCAGTTTATGGAATTGGAATGAAGCAACCCCAGATTGCTAGTCTCTCTAATAGCTTGACTGCACCAAATATAGAGCCCCACTGGGGAGGGAGGGAAGACAACATCATCTCAGCCTCCAAGGGGCTATTTAAAAATATACAGTTTTTTTTTTTACAATTTTTATATGCCATTCCTTAGTCAAAAGTAACCAAGCAAATGAGGAGGGAAGATTTCATAAATAAAAGGCAAGACAAGCATTCAACAATAGAGAATAATCAGATGATGCAGTTCAGACACATAATTAAAAATAAATTATCTAATAGGTTCAGGGAAATAAAAGAATGTTGGATTTTGTCAGGGAACTAGATAGAAAAAAGAGCCAAATTAAAATTCTAGAGTGTAGATTTCAGGGATAGTGGTGTGAACTTGGTGGACCTTTTCATTGAAGCTTAACTGGTGAAATTAAAACACACACACACAAACACACAGACACACACAAACAGTTTAAAGATTTTGGAAATGTGCGTTCTTCAACCTTCCATTCGATCCTACAATTCCTCTACTAGGTATATACCCAGAAGACCAAAAATTGCATTATAACAAAGATATTTGTACCAGAATGTTTATTGCAGCCCAATTCATAATTGCTAAGTCATGGAAGAAACCTAAGTGCCCATCGAACCATGAATGGATTAATAAATTGTGGTATATGTACACCATGTAATATTATGCAGCCTTAAAGAAAGATGGAGACTTTACCTCTTTCATGTTTACATGGATAGAGCTGGAACATATTCTTCTTAGTAAAGTATCTCAAGAATGGAAGAAAAAGTATCCAATGTATTCGGCCCTACTATGAAACTATTTATGGCTTTCATATGAAAGCTATAACCCAATTATAACCTAAGAAAATGGGGAAGGGGGAAAGGGAAGGGAGGGGAGAGGGGAGGATGGGCTGAGGGAGGGTAATTGGTGGGACCACACCTGAGGTGCATCTTACAAGGGTATATGTGAAACTTACTAAATGTAGAATATAAATGTCTTAACACAATACTAAGAAAATGCCGGGAAGGCTATGTTAACCAGTGAAATGAAAATATGCCAAATGGTATATGAAACCAGTGTATGGTGCCCCATGATTGCATTAATGTACACAGCTATGATTTAATAATAAAAAAATAAAAAAATAAAAAGATTTTGGAAATGGTCTTGAGAGCATACAGTACATAAAGAAATATTTACTTCAGTAAATCTACTAGATTTCAATAAAAGCAGTGAGAATCTGTGGCATTTGAGATCCAGCCTGTTTCCTTTGCTCATCCTCAGTAACTCTGATCTAAATAGTGTAGCTAAGAGTTGTAAAGATAGAACTTCCTATCTTTTAGCCCCGAAAAGTTTTACACCAGTGTTTTTCAACCTTTTTTTATCTGACAGCACACTTGAATCTATAGTTAAACTTCCATGTTACACTTAAATTAAGATGGTCAAAAAAAAAAAAGTAAAAAAAGAACATGCCTTTTTGATTTATTTATTGACACAAACAAAATGCACCATCATGCCCCAAATATGCGCCTGTGGCTCATTCGGTAAAGCACCGGCCCCATATACCGAGGATGGCGGGTCCAAACCCAGCCCCGGCTGAACTGCAACCAAAAAATAGCTGGGTGTTGTGGCGGGCACCTGTAGTCCCAGCTACTGGGGAGGTTGAGGCAAGAGAATCACGTAGCCCAGGAGTTGGAGGTTGCTGTGAGCTGTGTGATGCCACAGCACTCTACCGAGGGCCATAAAGTGAGACTCTGTCTCTACAAAAAAAAAAAAAAAAAAAAAAACAATTTGTTATAATTTGTAATGAAAAGATAACAATTAAATTTTTAAAAAACATTTATATTCGTTTATACATATATTCTGTTTATTATAATTTAACATTTAATTAGATATCTGAGCTTGATCTTTTTTAGAATATCTCTTTGCAAGGTTGAGTTCTGGATAGCATACATCTTCTTCCAAGGATTCTAGCCATGATCAACTTTTGTTTTCAATATTATTCATTGCAGAGAAGCTCACTTTACACAAATATAATGTTGACACAAGAAGTATTTCTATTTCTTTTTTTTGGTAATATTTGGAAATTCACCTTCGATGGATAACTAAAAGGTTGTAATATCTGTTGTTGAACATTTTAATTGCAATCCTATGTCATTTTTTATTAAGGTTAACTCTTTTTCTTCTGTAATATTCAAATTTGCTGATGTACATGAGCTTAAAGCAAAGGGATTTCTCACTCAATTTAGAGACATTGTGTCAAATGTAGGTGCATGAAAATATTTTTCAAACTTTGTGTACAATAAATCTAAAGTTTGTAAAATTTGTTCAATAAGATTTTATCCAGTTTACACCTTTCAAGTAGTTTGAACATTTCTACTGCATTTTCTTTTTTAATCCTTTCCTTTCAGAACATTAATTTTTCTCCAAAAGAATTAATTTATCTGTATATGTGAGAATATTTTCATGATTTCCTTACTTTTTTTGAGACAGAGTTGGAATCCTGAACCCTGAGTAGAATGCTGTGGTGTCATAGCTCACCACAACTTCTTACTCTTGGGCTCAAACAATTCTCTTGTTTCAGCTCCCAAGTAGCTGAGACAACAAGAAACAACCCAGCTATTTCTATTTTAGTAGAAATGGGGTCTTGCTCTTGCTCAAGCTGGTCTTGAACTCCTGACTTCAAGGAGTGAAGCACTCCCAAAGTGCTAGGATTATAGGCGTGAGCCATGACACCAAGATGCATACTTTTATTTACAGTATTCAAACACTAAACTAAATCTGCAAGAAATACAAGTTTATCACTCCAAACCTCATCACGAAGTAAATTTAGAATGTTGCATTTTTTAAAAAAATAGGTAATTCTTTTAAATCACAAAATCTTGATAGAACGCTTCCTCGAGATAGCCATCATCTCACCTTTGTATGCAGTAAGAGCTGCATATGAGAAGCATCTACTGAGGAAGAAAATTCTGCAAATAATCTTGATTACAGTGGCCTGATTTTTTTATATAAGTAATAATTTTAATAGTGTCATCTGGAACCTTTTGTAATTTAGGCACAAATGATTTTGACTCTAGCACTTCCCTGTGTAGAAAGGAGTGTGCACAAATAAATTTTGGATTCTTTTTTTGTGAACGTGTAACAAATTCTTTTACACCTCTAGACAGATGGGTGTATGAAAGGAACCCCAAGAGAATTTATTAGAATTAATGTAATTATTTATCATATTGAAAATATCTTTTCCCTTTGCTGCTGTTTGGAGTTGACAAAATAAAAACTGCTCTGTGATTATTTTATTTATTGACAAATCTACTGAATCCTAAAAATTGGGATTTACCACTGTTATCAGTAGATTCATCCAATTAAATTGTAAACATGTTTACTTCTTTGAGGTGAGATATTACTTGAAATTCTATATTTTCCGATGAATCCTTAACACATTGAGAAATCATATTATCTGAAACTGGAATTTTTTCAATTTCCTTATTGTATTTATTCTTCAAATATTGTTTTTATAATTGCACAACAGGCCAGTAAAATAATGGATTCTGCAATTGCATGAGATTTCATTTTCCTAGCTAGGATTTCTGCAACTGCGTAATTTGCTTCTTGTGCTTTACCTGATATCGTTGCATATTTGGTCCATATTTTTGCTTGTTTAGTATTGCTGAGTGGAAGTCATTTGAAATATTCCAAAGCCTTTTCATACAAGTGGGAAGGTCTGGATTATAACCATCTCTTCAATTTGCTAGGAACCATAGCTTCATTTGCTAATGTTTCACCACAAAAAAACACATGTGAGATATGGTGGATTTTCTTTACTACTAACGAAACTGATGATAAATAATCTTCATTTTTTTGACAACTGATTATTTTTAATTTAGTTGCCTATGTAGGGGATGAAACAGTATTTGATAAAGTAGCATCAACTTCTAATTTTTGTTTCTTTACTCAAAACTTGTTCATTTTAATTGAACACTATGTAATACAAATTTAAAATGCCAAATTCAAAATAATAAAAATGATAAAAATAAGTAAATGAACAACTCATAATTTTATAAAAGAAATACAGGTATTAATTAAACCCACTTGGAAAATTTCAAAACTAGGACTTGCAAGGTAATTATGTCCAACTATTTTACTACTTCAAATCTTGACAAAACTGTTACAACGTGTTCAGTATAAGCTACTGAGCTTCCCTGCTACTTCAGGCACAATAAGGGATTGCTGACTCAGACAGCTTCATTCACTTGGAAACATATATCAGTGTTCAAAGGCAAATCTTTCCTGACATTCTCTCAGTTACTGTGCCAAGACACTTACATTCCACATTTACCAAGTTTCACATATACCCTTGTAAGATGCACCACTGGTGTAATCCCACCAATCCCTTTCCCTCTACACACCTCCCCGCTCCCTCCCCTCCCTTTCCCCCTTCCTCCTATTCTTAGGTTGTAACTGGGTTATAGCTTTCATGTGAAAACCCTAAATTAGTTTCATAGTAGGGCTGAGTATATTGGGTACTTTTTCTTCCATTCTTGAGATACTTTACTAAGAAGAATATGTTCCAGCTCCATCCATGTAAACATGAAAGAGGTAAAGTCTCCATCTTTCTTTAAGGCTATGTTAACTAGTGTGATGCAAGTGTGTCAAATGGTCTGTGAAGCTAGTGAATGATGCCCCATGATCACATCAATGTACACAGCTATGATTTAATAAAAAAAAAAAAATGGCAAATCCTTATTAAATCATGCAATCTATGAACATGCTGTGAAACCTTATTTTTTAAGGCTACACCCTATCCACTTTAGAAATGACCAAGTGTTTATTATAACAATGATATACTTGTATAATCAATTTAAATAAGTTTAATTTTGATACATACACTCACTGTGCTTCGAACTTCTTTCAAAAATCATTTAATTAATGATCTTTAAAAATTTTCATGGTATGCCTAACATCCTCTCATGGCACACTGCTTGAAAATCTCTGTTTTAAAATATGCCCTTGCAAAATCTCCCTAGGAAGGGCAACTTGTCAGCATTTCTTAGCTCTCCCCATTTCATTTGCATAGTTCTATTCCAGACAGGAGCAGCTAAGAGGTATGGAGCTCTCTTTCCATTCACACGGACTTTATGTTTCTTGATTTTTGTGTATCTCAATACTTTTGAAACCATGCATGTATCTGAGATAAAGAGAATCTAGGATATAAACTTGGTGTTTGAGGCCCTTCTTACCAAAAAAGCTGTTGCCAAACCTGGAAATAGTAATTGAAAATTAAAAAGACAAGGAAAAATTTATGACAGGTGCATCAAACAAACTTAACTGGCTATATTTGTAAAGGGACATCAGGAAATTCAAATTACTTAAGGACATTGTTGAAAACAATGGAGGTTTTGGTGTCAAGAAATTAAGAAGTATATACTCATAGTAGTTTCATGAGAACAACAAGCTGGCTAACCTACATACCAGCTTGATTTTTGAAAAGAATGTTCAGGGAAGGAGGCAGATAATTGAGGCTTCATGCAATCATAAAAAGTCTAAAAGACTTGCTACAAAGGATAGCCTTGCAAAAGGACCTGTATTTAATTGGAACAGACTCAGGAGCAATTTATGCCCCAAGGCATTGTTGAAAGCAATAAAGCAATCAACTGGTGATTAGTGGAAGCTAACAGCTTGGAATAAAATGAACAGGGACAGACAACTTAATTCAGAGATTGCAGACAGAGGCAGCCAAAGACTCTCATAAAAGCATTCTCATCACAGTTTGATTGTGCAAGTGTCCAAGACGATGCCCTCTGGGAAGTGACTTTAGAGGCTGCACACCATAGGGTGAACAGACATCACTAAAATAGTCTACTCCATTCATCAAACAAGTAAACAACAGAACTTGGATGATGGGGATGGAGAGGATCAGTATTCCACTGTTTTTAAAAACAAAATCACAAGACATGCAAAAAGATAATAAAATGTTACCTTTACATACACAAAAAGCAGGCAACAGAACTTCTTTTAAAAGGATCCAGATGCAAGACAAAGACTTCAAACAGATATTATAAATATATTCACAGATCTAAAGATAACTACACTTAAAGAAGTAAAAGAGAGTTTAACAACATTATGTCATCAAATAGAAAATAATCATACAGAAATAAAGTTTATAAAAAATAACTAATGGAAATTCTGGAGTTAAAAATTTGAATAATCAATACAAAAAGAATTACTAAAGGTTCTCAACAGTATATTTGAGATACAAATGAAAAAAATCAGTAAAATTGAAATATATAGTGATTAAGCATACTAATGACCAGAAAAAAAAGAATGAAGAATATAGAAAAAAAATGTAAAGAAATATGGGACATGAATAACCACACAAATATATTCATACAGAAGTAGCAGAAAGAAAAGATAGAGAAAAAAAGCAGAAAATATTGTTGAAAAATAATTAGTAATAGCTTTCCAAGTTTAGTAAAAAATATTGAACTGTACATCCAGAAATTTCAAAAACTCCAAGCAGGATCAACATCCAGACATATAATAAAAATGTTGGGAAAGAAAGATAAAGAACACACAAGGAAACCCCAATAAGAATAACATCAGACTTTTTACCAAACATAATGGAAATCAGAAGACAATGGGATGGCATATAAATAGCACTGAAAGAAAATAAATGCTATTCTAAAGAATCTTATTTTCAGCAAAATTATCTTTCAATACTAAAAACAAAAGTGACAATTTCAAAAAAACCAAAAAATGAATTTGTTTTCTAGCCAGTCTTCCTTCTAAGAAATTCTGAAAGAGTTTCCCAAGCTGAAACAAGCAACCTCAGACAGTAATTCAAATCTATGTTTTTAAAAGTGCCAGTAGAGAGAATTATGTAGGTAATTACATGACAATGTAATTGTTTTGGAATAAGGACATGAACTAGATAATAACTCAAATCCATAGGAATAAATACAAAGCAGGTAAATACAAGGTTATCTTAATTAACTTTAGAAATATAAATTTGCTACCCTTTCTCCCTCCCATTTTGTTAAAAACATAGTAAGTAAAAATTATAACAAAGTATTTTGGATATAGCACATATACAGATGATTACAATGACATATATAGATGATTAAAATTTGTGCCATTATATATTTATAGCATATAAACATATAATATATAAATAATTTATAATATGCAAATATATATAATGGCACAATACAGGGAAAGAGAATATTGAGTGAAATTTTTTGTATCTCACTAAGCTTAGGATATTATAAATCAAAAGTAGCTCTGATAATTCAAGATATATTATAAGGCCTAGAATGAGCATTAAGAAAACAAGTAAAATCTTTAATAAAAAGTCACCAAAGGAATTATAACATGACCTTAAAAGTATTCAAATAATGCAAAAGAAAGAAATAAAGTAAAAATTAAAAAAAACAAAAATGAAGTAGACATAAGGCATATTGAAACAAAATAGAATAGATATACGAACAAACCTATTAATATTAAATGAGAATCAATTAAGCAATCCAATCAAAAAGCAGAGATTTTTGGACTAGATAAAATTACAAGATCCAGTTATGTGTTGTCTAATGAGAAACAGGTTGATGATACAAAAATTTGAAAGTATTGAGATAACATCTAACTCCAGTAAGATTAGCCCATATCACAAAATCCCAAGACCAGAGATGTTGGCGTGGATATGGAGAAAAGGGAACACTTCTACACTGCTGGTGGGAATGCAAATAAATACATTCCTTTTGGAAAGATGTTTGGCGAATACTTAGAGATCTAAAAATAGATCTGCCATTCAATCCTACAATTTCTCTACTAGGTATATACCCAGAAGACCAAAAATCACATTATAACAAAGATATGTGTACCAGAATGTTTATTGCAGCCCAATTCATAATTGCTAAGTCATGGAAAAAGCCCAAGTGCCCATCGATCCACGAATGGATTAATAAATTGTGGTATATGTACACCATGGAATATTATGCAGCCTTAAAGAAAGATGGATACTTTACCTCTTTCATGTTTACATGGATGGAGCTGGAACATATTCTTCTTAGTAAAGTATCTCAAGAATGGAAGAAAAAGTATCCAATGTACTCAGCCCTACTATGAAACTAATATATGGCTTTCACATGAAAGCTATAACCCAGTTATAACCTAAGAATATGGGGAAGGGGGAGTGGGAGGGAAGGGAGGGGAGATGATGGGTGGAGGGAGGGTGATAGGTGGGATTACACCTGTGGTGCATCTTACGAGGGTACATGTGAAACTTAATAAATGTAGAATATAAACATCTTAACACAATAACTAAGAAAATGCCAGGAAGGCTGTGTTAACCAGTGTGATAAAAATGTGTCAAACTGTTTATAAAACCAGTGTATGGTGCCCCATGATCGCATTAATGTACACAGCTATGATTTAATAATAATAAAAATAAATAAATAAATACCCCCCCAAAATTTTGAAAGTAAAGTAATAAAAGAAACTTCTGTACCAAAAAAAATAAATAAATAAATAAGAAAGTGAAGTGGCTATATTAGTTAATCTAAGACAAAATAGAATTTAAAACAAATAATGTATTAGAGAAAAAAGGTAAAAGTTATAACTATAAAAGGATCAATCAATCAGGAAAATATAACAATTACAAAACGTTTTGTACCTAACAACATAGTTCTAAATTATACAAAGCAATTAACAGAAATGAAGTTGAGAAATAAACAATTCACCAACAATAGTTGAAGAGTTCAGCACCCTGTTCTCTATAATGAGAAGAACCCCTAGATAGAGGATTCATGAGGAAATAGAAGATGTAATATTCTAACCTCAGTGGAACTAACAGTCATCTACGAAACACTCCATCTAAAAACAGCTCCATACACATTCTTTTTAAGCGTGTATGAATGTTTCACTCAATAGACCATCTGTTAGGCCACAAAACAAGCCTCAAGAAATGTGAAAGAACTGAAAGCATAAATGTTCTCTAACCACAGTGCAATCAATTTAGAAATAAATATCAGGTACCTGAGAAATTAAAAAATATTTGAAAATTAAACAAAGTACTCCTAAATAAGAAGTTTAAAAGCCCAGAAAAATTAGAAAGTTTTTTTATGAATAAAAGGTAAAATACAACATATCAAAACATATAGGAAGCAGCTAAAGCAAAGCGCAGATGGAAGTGTCTATATCAGAGGAAAAGGAGAAGAAAAAGAAGGAGGAAGAGAAGGAGGTGGGACATGATGGAGTCAGAAAATAAATGAATCACTGGCCCAGGTTTATCTTGCACTAGGACCACCGAGTCCTTAGATCCACCAAGTAGTAATGGGATAATATGTTTTCCTTAATCATATTAATTTTCAAAGGAGATAGTCAGGTGCCTGGATCTATTTGGGTCAGGCCTGGAAACCAGTTCTCCTGGAGTAGGTCTTGAACTTGTTTTCACTAGGGTGATTTTGGATCTGGTACTACAAGATCTGGCTTGAATTACAGTCCTTTGAGGAGAGGCCTGTCAATTAGGTTCACGGGGGCCAAACTGAAGCTGTGTTTGTGGGAGCCAGCCTGAAGCCTGACATTCTACCAGAGTTGGCTTTGAGTCTGAGTCCACAAGGACTGATCAGGTAGAGTGATAGACATGGTGCCTGTCTTTAAAGGGGCAGGCCTGGAGTTTGAATTTGCTTTAAGAGTTTAAATATCTTCTCAAGGGACCTAATACTGGAAAGAGGATTAGAAATAATGTATTCAGAGTGGCAGTTATTGAAAAATGGTAAAGATACTCTATGTTTATTCTTCAATGAAATTAAGCTCTATAATAAACTTGTTAAATGAAGAATATTTTAGGAAGTAATTTTGTATCTCATTGAATTGATGAAAAAGCTACAGAACTAGATATAGAGTTAGGACAATTTAAAAAAAAAAGCAGAAAGCTTATGTGACTTAGCTCAAGAATCAAGTACTAGAAAAAGTAAATTAGGTCACAGACATATCTGTGGCCCATATTAAATGTCTATAAACAAGAATTTACTAAAATCTTTGAGGGTCATTTGTTTTTGTAGCAGAAGAACATAGCATTTCAATTTACTGACCAACAGGAATTGCACCAGTGGCATAGAATCAATTTTCTGAAATGAAATCTAGTTGTTGGAAAGGAAGAATTACAAAAATAATAATAACAAATAGCCATTATCTTAAATTTGAACTGGATTCAAAAAGAAGTAGGTTTTAGCAATAAGTCAGAAAACCATTTAATAGGTGGAGTTAATAGAGAACTTTATTCTCTTTGAACATTTTATCATGTGGATATAGCCCATAGAATTATTTTGAAGCTGAAAAACCAAAGTACTTGTTTATCTAAATACATATTTTCATGGAATTATTTGTGCATAAGTGAAATTTTGCCAGAGTGAGTGGATTAAGAACAATTCATGTAGTTAACCTTAATATGCATTTGATTTTTACATTGTTTTTACATTGTCAAGGACTGTCAGAATTTCCATACCTTCTATTACATAGGTCAATTTCAGAAAGTTTTCTTTTTCTGGAAATTACCTCATATTGCCTATTAATACCTCTGACATTGCCTGATGTTACAATGTTAGTTCTATATTATATATTGAACTCACATGGGGCAGTCTATGAATTTTGCTATGGATTAACTCATGTCAAAATAGAGGGACAGTTAAGTGATTGGAAAAAAGTATTCAGTTGGATTGACAAGGTACTACCCTGTTTCCTTGAAAATAAGACAGTGTCTTATTTTAAAGTGTGCTCCCAAAGATGCGCTAGGTCTTATTTTCAGGGGACGTCTTATCTTTCCTGTAAGTAGGTCTCATTTTCGGGGGAAACAGGGTATGTTACTGATTGATAATGTACTATATTAATCTAGGTTCTTCAGTAAAAGAGAACTATATCTATACCTATTTACCGATCTGTCTATCTAATTTATTTTAAGGGATCAAAGGAATTGACTCATGCAGTTGTAGATATAAGCAAATTCAATATCTGCAGATAGGCCAAGAAGCAAGAGTGCAAGGGAAGACTTGACATTGCAGCTCAAGTTCAAAGGCAGACTGCAGGCAGCCTCACTCTCTCTTCCCTGAATGAGTCAGTTTTTTATTCTTAAGACTTCCCACTGATTCAATGCAGCTCACCTACATTATAGAATGTAATGCATTTTACTCAAATCTCCCAAATGTAAAATTACTTTCACAAAAATATTCAGACTCTCCTGTGACCAGATATCTGGGTACTGTGGCCTAGCCAAGTTGTCACATAAAATTAACCAACAAAGGAACCTTTTCAACAAAGGAGAATTGTTTAGAGAGATGCTCTCTGATACCAAAGTAGGTTATTATCATGTTAGAACTGAGAGGCCTCATTCAGAATCTCAGACTTTGACTCTTTCTTTGATGATTTTATCTTCCAAGTTCCTGTCTCTTCATCTGTAAATTATAAAAAATTATATTCTTTTAAAAATTTAAAAGAAATAAAAAGTATATATATTGCATGACATTTAAAAATATTTACTATTCACTGACTTGAATACATTCCTTTCCTCACATTCCAGCCATAATCTCTCACTAATCTGGATTACAAAAGTAATCAAGATGATCTATTCAAGAAAATTTGTTTTGTGTAGTATCTTCTCAATACACAGAACCATTTTGAAGTATATTATGTATTACGAATATCTTAGCTTGCATTCAAACTTTGTTACATAAAAAGGGTAAGTGAAGGTAATATTTCAAGACAAATATATAAACTAATACCATTTGCAAAAATCTTCCATTCTTCACACTATATTGCTAAAGTAAATATTTTATGAAGTGATTACATTTACGATACGATCTGAATGTGTTTTTTCCAAAGAGTACAACATACTACATTTGTATTAACAAAGGATGTCAAAGACATGTAGATAACAAATTGGCAATTCCTGTAAATTCATTAAATAACATTTTAGCCAGATAAATTATCTTTATTTTAACACTGTGGTGAAAGCCTACCATAAATCTATTTTCCGTGCCTTGTAATTCTGGCTTTTTATCCCTGCAATATCTAATTTCCACATTGGTTTTGACTGTGTTTTGCCATCCGTTCTTCTTGTCAGTCTTCTTTGGGGTCCATGGCTTTTCAACTTTGAAAATACATCAGATAAGTATAATTTGACTGGTGAAAGTCTTGTTGCATGTGGCGGAGAACTACAGATTTTCCCCAGGGACTTCTCTAAATCTGAAAAGTAAGTTTGTGATTTCCCAGGAGATGCTTAGGGATGTTTTTATGGGATTTTTTTTATATAATGCTAGCATTGCCTGCTCCCAATTGAACTATGTCTTGTTGAATATAAGATGTACTGTGTGGTAGTGTAAAAAAACAAAAATCAAACCACCATGGTAAAAATCTGAAGTTTTGGTTTCCTGTCTAAGCTCTGTCACACTGAATTTAGGTAAAGGAATTCATAATTAATACATTTTCATTTTATTAGCCTGTAAAAGGAGAGGGTAGATGTGTTGGTGGTGTTTGGAAAAGATTATGTAGAAGTGGCCTGTCTCCCTGTTAAAGGATTATATTATTTTCCATTGTAATATTAGTTATTTCTGATTTTGCTTGTCATATGATAGCTTTGACATCAGTGCCTATGTTTGGAAAATATTACATTTATAAGAGATATTTTATCATTGGCATTTTAATATAAGTGTTACTGCGTCAGTATTGGGGGAATCTATTTTTTCCCATATGCAATATTTGTGCTCTATAATATTATGTAGTACCAGAGGTTTTGACTATAAATGAAACATCCAAAAAATTCCTTTCTTCAACCTCATTAAAATATACCCATAATGAATTTGCTTGGATCTATTGGGTTGGTCAATAACACTATTTTTTACCTAAAATCTCTCTTTCCAGCACTCTTGTACAGACAGGTGCACACATACAAAAGTCTTACTAATAGTTTGTATAACTCCAGGGTATGAACATCTCAAAAGTACAATATTTATTGTCTTCTAAATTATGAAACAATCACTACTGATCCACTCAGTTTTCATACTCTCAATTATTCCTTGCTACCTTGATTCATTCATTTATTCACTCCAAAACAATATTTAGATCATGTGTTTTTTAGAAAATGGTGTGTTAGACTTGTCTTTTCACATCAACCTTCCTGAATTATATCAGAGTAGATGTAATGCACAGAAGACTATCGATTTTAGGAATGAATCTGGA
This sequence comes from Nycticebus coucang, assembly GCF_027406575.1. Taxonomy (NCBI): domain Eukaryota; kingdom Metazoa; phylum Chordata; class Mammalia; order Primates; family Lorisidae; genus Nycticebus; species Nycticebus coucang. Next base: position 42,453,128 of record NC_069791.1, on the reverse strand, counting down.
ATAGGATAATAATTGGTTTACTTAGACAAAATTTTGATCAAATTATTTTCAGTTGCATTTACTGAGATACTTCAATATAACATAAATTTACATATTTTTATGTCATATACAATGAATTTTGACAAATATATATGGTCGTTAAATCAACAAAATCACAATATTGCAACACTCCTGGGTGCTTTCTGCTCACTCGCCTATGCAATCAATCCCATCCTTTTAACCCTGGTCTCTACACCACCCAGGTGCTCTGTCACTGTAATTTTTTCCTTTCTAGAACTTTATGTAAATGGAATCATACTCTGCAGTTTTTATTTGTGGCTTTTTCAATTATCTTAATACTTTGAAATTCATTCATCAGTAGTTTCTGAATAATCCAGGTCCCCCATATTTTTATATAAATTATAGAATCAGCTTGCCAATTAAAAAAGAAACATGCTGCAAATTGATTGGAATTTATTGAATTTAGAGATCAAATTGAAGATAATTGACATTTTAAGATGATTTTATATTCTAATTCATGAACATGGAATTTCCCTCCATTTATTTATTTTTTTAAATGGGTGTTAGCAATCAATACATTGTAGTTTTGGCTTGCACATTATATTTTATTACAATGTATCTCTAAGGATTTCATAATTTTTATCCTATTTTATGTAATATATTTTTAGTTTATGTTATTTTTTGAGAGAATAATTTATTTTTGTTTTGAGGTTTCATAAAATTTTTCTGGCTTTATTGAGATATAATTGATACATGAATAATTAGAATAGGTAATGTACACAATTTGATGTGTTTGGACACATGTATACACTTGTGTCACCATCACCACAATCTATTTAAAAACCATATGAATTACCTCCAGTTTCCTTGCAACCCTGTGCTCTTTTTCTTGTATGTGTGATAGGAATACTTCTCATGAGATCTATCTTCTTAACAAGTAGTTTAAGTATTAACACTAAATACTTTGTTGTTAACTACAGGCACCATGCTGTGTAGCAGATCTCTAGAATTTCCTTACCTTGTATATCTGTAACTTCAATAACTATTGAACAACATCTTCCCATCCCCTGGGGACCACCATTCTGCTGTCTATTTCTACACTTCTGGCCAATATATATATAATAAATAAATATATATATATATATGGTTTTTTTTTTTTGCGTTTCTGGCCGGGGCTGGGTTTGAACTCACCACCTCTGGCATATGGGGCTGGCGCCCTACTCCTTTGAGCAACAGGCACGGCCCTGGCCAATTTATATTTTTAGAATTGTATTTATCCTTGTCTGCGTGATTTATTTCACTTAGCATAATGTTCTCCAGATCTATCCATGTTGTTGTAAATGGCAGGATTTCATTCTTTTTTTAAGGTTGCATAATATTCCATTGTATGTACGTATCACAATTTCTTTGTTCTTCTGTTGTACGTGGACATTTGTATTATTTCTCAGCGGTAGATGGACATTTCGGTTGTTTCTCAGTGGTAGATAGACATTTGGTCTGTTTCCATATCTTGGGTGAATAATACTGTAGTGAACCCAGGAATATAGATCTCTTTAAGATCATGATTTCAATTCTTTTGACGATATCACTGTAAGTAGAATACTGGAGTTCTATTTTTCCACACAGTAGTTCTATTTTTTTTTTTTTTTTTTAGAGACAGAGTCTCACTTTATGGCCCTCGGTGGAGTGCCATGGCATCACACAGCTCACAGCAACCTCCAACTCCTGGGCTTAAGCGATTCTCTTGCCTCAGCCTCCAGAGTAGCTGGGACTACAGGCGCCCGCCACAACGCCCGGCTATTTTTTTTTGGTTGCAGTTCAGCCGGGGCCGGGTTTGAACCCGCCACCCTCAGTATATGGGGCCGGCGCCCTACCAACTGAGCCACAGGCACTGCCCAGTAGTTCTATTTTTAATTTTCAAAGAATTTCCATACTCTTTTCCAAAGTGGCTATGTCCATTTTACATTCCCACCAACTATGTTCCAAGGTTCTAAATTTCCACAAACTTGTCAACACATTTTTTTTACTGATACTAGCCATTCTAACAGGTGTGGGTTGATATCTCATTGTTTTGTTTTATTTCCTAAGTGATTAATAATAGTATTGATTGGTTGGCCATTTGTATAAGCTTTTAGGGAAATTCTATTCAAGACTTTCACCCATTTTTAACTTTTCTGTACTTTCATTCATTTATTTTTTTTCTCTGGACTGTTAGGCATTCCTTATATATTTTGGGTGTTAACTGCTTATCATATATGCAGTTTGGAAACATTTTCTCTCATTTCATAGGTTGTTTTTTTAACTCTGACAATTTTTTTCTTTTGATGTATATAAGCTTTTTATTTTGATGTAGTTCCACTTATTTATTTTTTTCTATTGTAGTCTGTGTCTCTGGTACCATACTCAAGAAATCATTACCTGTAACCTGGCTTATTGTACCCTCAATGAATCCCCAACAATAAAAAAAAAAAAAAAATTCTATTAATTACTAAAAATCACTTCATATAAATGATCCGATGTCAGAGATTATAGATTTGTGCAACGTTCAACATTTTTGGCTCAAATTGAAATAAGGATGTATTTAAAAATAATTTAATACGGGTGGTACCTGTGGCCCAGTGGGTAGGGCATTGGCCTGATGTACCGAGGATGGTAGGTTTGAACCCGGTCCTTGCCAAACTGCAACAAAAAATAGCCAGGTGTTGTGGCCAGGGCCTGTGGTCCCAGTTGCTTGAGAGGCTGAGGCAAGAGAATAGCCTACATCACAAAATCTCAAAACTGCAGATGCTGGCGTGGATGTGGAGAAAAGGGAACACTTTTACACTGCTGGTGGGATGGCAAACTAGTACAACCTTTCTGGAAGGAAGTATGGAGAAACCTCAAAGCATTCAAGCTAGACCTCCCATTTGATCCTGCAATCCCATTACTGGGCATCTACCAAGAAGGAAAAAAATCCTTTTATCATAAGGACACTTGTACTAGACTGTTTATTGCAGCTCAATTTACAATCGCCAAAATGTGGAAACAGCCTAAATGCCCACCAACCCAGGAATGGATTAACAAGCTGTGGTATATGTATACCATGGAATACTATTCAGCCATTAAAAAAAATGGAGACTTTACATCCTTCGTATTAACCTGGAAGGACGTGGAAGACATTATTCTTAGTAAAGCATCACAAGAATGGAGAAGCATGAATCCTATGCACTCAATTTTGATATGAGGACAATTAATGACAATTATGGTTATGGGGGGGAACAGAAAGAGGGAAGGAGGGAGGTGGGTGGGGCCTTGGTGTGTGTCACACTTTATGGGGGCAAGACATGATTGCAAGAGGGACTTTACCTAACAATTGCTATCAGTGTAACCTGGCTTATTGTACCCTCAATGAATCCCCAACAATAAAAAAAAAAAAAAGAGAATAGCCTAAGCCCAGGAGTTGGAGGTTGCTGTGAGCTGTGACGCCACAGCACTCTGCAGAGGGCAACAAAGTGAGATTGTCTCTAAAATAAATAAATAAATCAATAATAATAATTTAGTACATTTATAACCATATGAATGAATTATTTTTAAAAATTTAAATATAATGGTGAGAACTCCCAACACTACACCCAAAACCCCACTTGTTTCCAAAGCCCCAGAATCAAATTTCCAACTACGCAAAAACATGTTACTGGATGTTTATAGGTACCTCATTTTTCTTTGGTTGTTTTCATTTTGTTTTGCTTCATTTTGAGATAGAATCTTACTCTGTGCCCTGTGTTGAGTGCTGTGGCGTCATAGCTCACATCAACCACAACCTCTTAAGCTCAACTGATCCTCCTGCCTCACCCTCTGCAGAAGTTGGGACTACTCTACAGCCTCTCCAAAGCATTCAGTTACTAAATTTCATGGATTATGCCTGAGCAACACTCTACCACCACCACCACCACCACCCCTCCACGGTCTGTTCCTGCCTTCCCCATCTTCTTGCCGTGACCTCTGCAAAGAAACATGCCCCTGACATGGAACTTTTCCTGCCAAGTTTACACCTTCAAGAAAATGTAAACGTGGTTCTGCCAATTCGGAAAAGAAATGTGGAAACAAAGGCCCACCAGCATCTCAGATTCAGTCAACAGGAAGGAGAGTGTAATAGAAGAAAAGTTTTTAAAAATTCACAAATGTACAGTTTCTCCAAAAAAAGAAAACTGGAAAAGAGAAGCTAATATATTCTACACCAACGTAACTGGTAATAAATAAAATTAGAGGGGTGGAGGGAGAGGGAAAGAGAGGGAGGGATGGAGGGGGAGAGGAAGAGAGAGGTGGAAAAGAGAGAGGGAGAGGGAGGGAGGGAAAGGGGGAGGGAGGGAGAGCTCTAAGAAGTCCATTGATTCTGACTTTTCCACTACCTGGAACTTGAGAACCTAATATTGACTCTGGAAATATTTCTAAACCCCGTGATGCTATTTTCATTTTAAATATTATGTTTGAAAGGCTTGCATCCACTTTTCACTTCTCACTAAATAAAGACATTTTTCCTTCAAAAAAAGAAAAGAAATCATTACCAAGACCAATATCAAGAAAGTTTACCCTTATTTTTTTCTAGGAGTTTTACAGATTTTGTGGTCACCTTTTGAATTAATTTTTGGCATATTATGATTTAAATTTCTAATTGGTCATTAGTATTATATAAAACATAGTTTAATTTTGTATATTGATTGCTTACAATGATATTGCTAAGTTCCTTTATTATTTCATAGCTTTTTCCTATGGATTTCCTAGGATTTTTTAGTAAATCATAATGTTATTTATCATTAAAAATATTTTCAGTCTTTTTTAAAATTGTGTGCTTTGCCTTCTTCATTGTTTCATTGTCCTGAAGATTTCCACTATTATATGTATTTCTTGGAAGTGGTGATGATGAGTGGTATTGCCCTATTTATGATTTTAGGGGAAAATATTTAGTCACCGTCATGTGTGAAGAAAATTGCAGAGAGATCTTATATCTACCTGGTTGGATAAGAGGTTTCTGGTGTTAAAAACATGAATGGATGTTGAATTTTGATAAATGCTGTTTCTGAACCTATCCAGAATCTATTGAGATTGTTGCATATTTTTCATTTTTAGCTTTCTAATAGAGTAAATTATTATGATTGCTTTATGAATGTTACACCATTCCTGCATTCCCAGGATAAACTCAACCTGGTTATAATGTGTGGCTGACTTCAATATACAAAATTGGGGATAAATATTTTGAGTCAGTGTTCAGAGATATTTCTCTGTAATTATTATAATCAATTTCTAGCTTTGGCATCAAATTAATACTACTCAAAAAATGCTGTGATGTGTACCCTCTTCTTTGATTTCCGAGAAGAATATTTCTAGAAATGTATTATTTTTTAAAATGTTAGAATTTACCAATAAAGTCCTATGGGCAAGAGTTTCTTTGTGGGGAATTTAACTGGAAATTTAATTATTTTAAAATATAGTGTTATTTGGGTTATGTATTTTTTTCATGACTGATTCTTGATAGTCAGATTAATTTGAGGAGCTCATTCAGTATATACTAGCTATTAAATTGTTGGTAATACTCCTTTGTTATCATTTTAATATTGTGGGATTTGCGGTGCTATTCCCTTTTAAAATTCTGATTGGTCATCTGTGTCTTCTCTTTATATTTTCATGTCAGGTTAGCTAGAAGTTTATAAATCTTACTGAAGTTAAAGGAGAGCAATTACTTTGCTTATTTGTTGCTTTGCTTCTTTGCTTATCTGTTGTTTTTCTGTTTTCATTTATTATTGTCATTGATAGTTCCTTCCTTCTGCTTATGTTTTGATATATATATATATTTTTTTTTTTTTTGGCCAGGGCTGGGTTTGAACCCGCCACCTCTGGCATATGGGACCGGCGCCCTACTCCTTGAGCCACAGGCGCCACCCTATGTTTTGATATTTTATTTCTTTTTTCTTATCCCTTAAAGTAAAATTATAAACTTTTGAGAATTTTCTTGCAATAAATGCTATAAGTTTCCATTCTAAATGACTATGCCTGCATCTCACAACATTTAAAATATTATGTTTGCATTTGTATTCAGTTGCATTGCATTTTTCTTGTAATTTTTTTATTGACCAACAGATTATTTAGTAATATGTCATTTAATTTTAAAATATTTGATTTTCTGATAGTATTTGTTATTGTTTCTAGTTAAGTTTCACTGGGTTCAGGTAGTATACTTCACATAGTTTTCTTTTTCTTTTCTTTTAAAATTTTGAATACTTTTATTGCCTGGAATAGGTGTTTATTTTATTTGTACATGAAAACAATGTTTATCTGTTGCTGTATGGTGTAATAGACTATAAATATCAATTTATTCAGGGTATTGTTGTTTACTGAATTCTATTATAGTTTACTGATTTTCTAACAGCTCTTGGAATTAATCAAAAGAGTTGAAAATTTAACTTTTTAAAATTATTTTCTGCTTTATTGACATATAATTGACAAATGAAGTAGTATCATTTTAAGATTAACAATGAGACTATTTCAGATATACATATTTTGTGAAATGATTACCACTGTATTAAATTGGATAACACATCTATGATCACATCTGGTTACCCTTTTTGTTTTGTTTTGTATTGTAGTGAGAATATTTAAGCAAATTTCAAGTATACAATTTATGGACAATTTAATTTTTCAAAGGCTGAGGACAATGTGGATTTTATATTGTTGGATGCTGCATTTTGTTGTATTCCTTCAAAATCGTTTTTGCTTCTGGAAAGAAGAGTCTATTGCACTCTTTAGAGTCTTGACCTTAAGGTTTGTTATGGGAGAAAGTATCCTTTCATCTAAGCATAATTTAACCCACTACTTATGCATTACCTTTTTAAAATCTCTTCTCTTGCATCTTGTGTTATTATATCTTTCCTCTCAGGCTGGTGGGAAAACACACTATTTCTACACTTCTGTGAACTTTGACAATTGTTTAGGCTACTGTTTTCCAATATTTTCCTTTTACAATCTCAGAGTAATTTATGCTTCTTCTAATAAATGTCCAGACAAATAGTAAGCCAAAGATTAAAGTAGATCCTTCTATGTAAGTTTAGATTTCTCTTTCCCTCTACCTTCCTTTCTATAATATTTTTCAGTATTATACTGTAAAATATAGCAACCTTGGCCTTCTCAAATCTGTCCCTACAATTCAGAAAGTTCCCTGGGCTCTGCTTGGAATCTTCTTTCCTACTTTTTAAATTGGAAATTGCCTTCAGGCAATAAACAGGCACAATCAGAAGGCTCACCTCATTTGTTTTTCTTCTCTCAGGGATCACAATCTCCTGCTGCTTATTTCCAATGTTTGAAGATTGTTATGCAATATATATTTTTCTCATGTTCTAGTTGTCGAACATGGGGAAGATAAATCCAATCTTAACTAGACTCAGAAATCACGAATAATTTGAAGAGATTTTTTTATATAATTACATTTTTGTAGGTTCACTTTTCTTATGTATCACTCACAATACAGTAGGAACAAATGGTTCTACTCTTTATACTAGAAGTAACATTCTTAGCTCATATGAGCACAGCCAGATTTATTCAGGGAGTGTAATCCTTATCTAAATAACTAGAAAGTACTTTTTTTTATTTCAACTTACACTCACAATGTTATTTGGAATGTTTTGTTCAATCCATTTTTCTAATGATTTACATACCCAATTTATGAAATTAATAAGTTGAAAAGAGTTTCTTGAAGTTGTAATTTGATATTTTAAAAGATCTCTAATAAATATTCTTTTTCTTATTTTTAAAAATTAGCATAGGTGTAGTGATCACCACATTAGAATTTTTAAATTAAAGCATAGGTGTAGTGATCACCACATTAGAATTTTTAAATTAAAACATCTCTGGAATAGATGCTATTATAAGAAATAATATATTTATCATTCAATGATGACACATTTTTTCCAAAAATATCTTTCTTAGATAGATTCATTTATATTCACATGTATTCATTTATTCACTCTTCAACTCATGCTTTTGTTTATTTACTATGTACTATATTGACCTAGAGTAATACAAAGTAATACCTCTATAAATTTACATTATATCACGTCTTTCTCTTTTCACTTCAAATATTTTAGTGTCATCAATCATCATGGTGGTCCATTAATTTGAAAACAGTTAAAACAATGTAAATGTCTAATTCTCCCTCTTTTTCTATATGGCTGCCTGATTTCTGCCTTCTTCAGCTTCTGAATATGTTGAGAAGTTTCAGGTCTTATGGATTTCCAGTTACCTTCATTTACTTAAAATTTCTTATTTCTAACTATGGACTTATAGCAGAGATAATGCCAAAATTGAGTTATTGTGGCAGAAATCTGAACAAACACCATTTATACTACATATTCAATGGACTGTTCCTTCATGACGGATACTGATAGTTTTTGAAAGCAGTGTTCCCGATAAATGTGCATATTCCAGCGTCACTAGATGTAACAGGAGGCAGAAGGAGGGCAGCCATCTCTAGTGAATTCTTCGGCTACCACTTCTTATTCCAAGGATATAGAATGTAGAAATAAGTTCGCTAATTTTGTTAGTATTTCCTATCTCTTAGTGGTTCTAGGAAGTTAATTCTTGTATCTGTAAGAGGACCTCTTTTTTTCTAGTCTTTGACATTCTTCCTGACCATGACTCCTTCATCTCCCAACCCACTGCTCTTTGTAAGACAATAGAGAAATCTCTCCATCTGGGTTACATCTAGGATTTTGCTCTACTTTTAAACATTATTACGTATCATTTTGTCTATTTGAGGCTCTAGGTCAGTGTCAGGATAACATAAATTTTAAACCAGTGTACAGTAAAGATATATGTTTATGATTCACATGAGTATAATGTGACTTGAGAATTAATTTCCTGTTAGAACTTAAATAGTAAAATCTGCAATTTCAGTGTTTTTAAACATAATAATTTTGTTGCAATTGCTTACAGTATCAAAAAGTTTAATCTCTATGCTCATCACTTTTATTGCATGACTACTAGATGTTAGAGATTATCTCACTTTTTGGAATATAATAGTGAACAAACCATACACAGTTAGGCATACAGAAGAAATTCATTTATTAGGTATTGAATGAAAAAAGAAATAAATGCATCAGTGAATTCAGAATTTGGAAGTTTTAAATATGATATTTGTGGGGAGAAAAAACAGTTTTTGTTCTGTTGCATATAAGCACACTAAAATAATTATACTTACAATAACCAGGTGGAATATCTAAATTTGAAAATAATTTGGCTCCAAGGAGTCTCTATAATTTAACTGACGTGTATTACCTATGAGTCAGAGTACTTTCCCTATGTAAATACTTTTACCAATAAAAGGTTGACAAAATTTCAGACTTAAAATAGTGAAACTTTAAACATTTAAACAACTGTTAAATTTGGTATCATAAAAAAGATTATTTGCCCAGGCTTCATAGGATCAATGATACGGTGGAAGAAGTATCTTGCTGTACTTCTAGTTAAATGCAAAGCTGTAAAGGGCCCCAGAACAAAATTGATGTATCTGAGATGTTATCCAGGATGTTCTCTTATGCTATTTTTGCAAGCTGCTTTCATCATACTCAGAAGGATTTGTCAAGATGCTTACCTGTTGTGAAATTCAACATGATTTCTTGAGGGTGCAATCTAAAGCTGAGTTATGTCATCTCCTCTTAGCACTGCTGTATCAGTACCTATGAGAATGTAATTCTTTCTGGCTACTCTTTATTCAGTGGTTGCTGTACAAAATGGGGGACAAAACAAATGTATGTCATGCCGTAACAGTACTGTATGTCACATGTATTTATCAAGAGTTAGAAAAAGAAAATGTTCAGAACCCTTCTTTACCTATAAATTCTTCTATCATAAATCTTAAATACAATTTTCATTTTTGGATGTTTTAAATTAGGGCACATATATCTACTGATATTATTTTTTTATGTGTACTAAACTTATATTGATTTACCTTAAAGAGTTTAAGTTCATGAAGTTAAGGTCTTCTTATTAATATTAAACGTTTTATAATGGAAAATCATTTAGTTTTCACAATAAACCACAAACAAACCATCCGTGCACCATTCTTTTAAAATATTCTTTTATGAGTATATTTGGGTACATAAATACATTCCAGGTAAGAAATGTCAAAAAAAAGAAAAAAAAGAAAAAGAAAACACACACACACACACACACGTCATTAACTCTCAAATATAAACAAGTATATACAAATTATTGGTCAAGAAAAGCAGGGCAACATTTTAAAGAATCGAGCTATAGTGGAGGTGTTGAAATTTTCCCTTTATTGCCAATTTGTGGAATATTCACATGTTAATCAACAAAATCAATTGCAAAATCATTCTACCTTTATATAGAATTACACTATAAATGATTCCTCTCAGTATTTGAGAATTTTTCAGGGAAGGCCTAAATTTCTAAAAGTAATTTTCCTTTAACAAGTCAATTTTATGTCTAAGAAAGTGATGAGAAACTTGTGACACGCCAGCATTTGTAAATAGTCGGTGCATAAGATTTGACACCATATCATAACTCTGTGCATTTCCACTTCCTTGATAAAATAAGAAGCATCGTATGATTATGTTGTTGGCACACAAGCAGGAACTGCCCAGCAGGAACTCATGATATTGGCTCCAAGAATAAAGTTCTCACATTTCCAGGTGGTAACTGAAATTAGGGTAGGATTTGAAAAATAATGGGTTGGATAATGTAAACAGATTAAATACATCATGCCCATCCCCACCCGCTTTTCTTTCAAATGAATCCTGCTCCTTTCATTCTCTTTATTCTTCCATTCTCCATCTCTCCTGGCTCCCTTTACTTCTGACTTCCCTTATCTCCCCGACTTTTTCCCTCTGCATTGAAGTACAGTACTTTGAAACATACCTTGTTCTTATCTTATCTTTTATCTTTTCTTTCTCACAGCTCTTTTCTATGGCATGTTGACTAAGTTTCATGGGAATCTTTATTTGTTGCAGGTAAATATACCTGACTGTAGGATGCTGTCTCTCTGTATAAGCATATATGTATATACACACATACACTTATATATGTAGCAGAAGATATTTATGCAGGGTGGATTCTGGTGAGTTTTGTCAGCTATCAGATGTAAGCTTTGTTCACAATGAGCTTTCTTCATTTGTGATCAATTTATTGTAATGGTTTTCTCCTCTCTGTTGTAAGGCATTTAAAACACACACCTCAATGTGGGACAACCCTTGCCATTTCATTGCTTTCCTTTTCTTCAGCATAGCTATATACTTCTTTATTCATCTGTGCCTGAGGTCAATGACCCAGATATTCTTTTGGCTTTGGCTGTGTGTTCTGTTTTATGTATGCGGTTATTGATTTTATTCCCTTATCGTTTTTTCATCTCCATTGTTGACATTAGTCTTTTACAAAAATGACTAGATTAATCATACTTCTAAAAATTTAAGACCCCATACTGTAGCCGAAACATAGTAATTCGGCCTCTGTGTTCACTCTTGACTTTCATGTTGAACATTGATATGAGGAACTAAGAATGGAATCCAAAATGTGAACGTATAAAACTATTAACTTTTTGATATCAACCACCTCATCATTTATTGCCATTTATTTTGTAATTATTACTCAAGGAAAAAAATCTATCACTGCTCCATGCCAGCTTTAACTGCAGCAGCAGATTTAAAGATGAATTCAGATTCCAGCCATCCCCTGAGGCTGATGGACTTCTCCTTTCAAAGTAGGACACTTCTATCTGATGGCATTAACCATAAAATCCCCCATTTCAAGTCTATGATATCCTGAAGGACAACGGCTCATTTCATTTCTTATCGAGAAATCGGGCAGATCAGTCATATTTCCCGAATCAAATGACATTTCAGAAAATTCATTCGAACCAAAAATGAGGTTTCTTCTCTGCAGATGCCAATTAGTTTAAAAGTGGTTTCTGATGTAAGTTTTCAAAATAACTGAGTGGTTCATAAAAACTCAATATTTGTATGTATATGACTATAGCAGCTCATAGTTCATACACACACACCCAGATACATGCACTTTTACACACATCCATCCTCACACACACATACACAAAGTTTTCTCAAGAGCTACAGCTAGCTTCCCTGTCATGCAGTATGAATCTTTAATTTTAGTGATCAGCATTAATAGTAAAATACTTAAGATCTTTCCTTCCTCCTTTTCTTTTTTTTAATCCCATTACCCTGGGTATTCCAGTGGGAGTGTACTCGCTCATTTGCTCCCTAAGTACACAAAATTAGCTGCTTATCGGTTGATCTTCTTACATGATCCTTTAAAAACCCTTTGTGTGTGTGTACAGGCGCCCATGCAGCGTCCAAGGCCTCTTTTGCCTTTGGAGGAAGCCCAGACAAGCCACCCTCAGCCTTTTTCTTACCCATTCACAGTGGGCTCAGGCCTAATTAAATTGCTCTCAAAGACAAGAAGGGATGAATTTTCTCCTTTCCATCTCCCTTGTCACCCATTTAACTCAGCTGACATTCACTGACTCCTTTTTACTTATGTTCAAAAAAAAGAAAGAAAAAAACATATGCACACACACACAAAAGCCCCATAAAGACAGGGTTTAGAGAGCTGGGAGAAGTGGAGGGAGGGACAGCGTTCGTGGATAAACTCTTAATCTGGTTACTCCGTGTGATTTATAATTTCAGAAACAAACAATGGAAACAATACAGAGAGAAAGTGCCAGAGGAGAGGTTTGATTTCTCTTGCTGGCTTCGATTTTATTCCGTGAAACTAACAGGGAAGAATACGGAGACACACATAGGCGTGTACACACCAACACACACCTCAGTGCTTCTGGTCAATCTGTACTCCTCTGTCTTTATTTATTTATTTTATTTTTTTCCTGCTTGGACTCAGATTAATGAGGGAGGTTTCAGACACTGGGATGAGCAGAGCCTGTTAATGTAGCTCTGCCCAAGAGGGGCAGAGGGGAGCTGCAGCCACTTTGGCCCGCCTGCTATTGATTGGACTGGAGGTCGCCGGGGAGCAGCGCTGCATTTCTGAAGCTGGGGTTCAGGGCGGGGCCGGCGAGCTTTGGCCAGACCAGACGACGGGAGCCCCGTGCAAGTCAAGCTCCAGTAAGGGCCTGGGAAGAGCCAGGCAATTAGCCTTTGAAGGTCATGGCAAGTTTCCTCCCTCTGCTCTCTCTTTTCACCACAGTATCCAGCCTTCCTTCCCTCCTCCCCTTTCTTCATCACCCATACTCCAAACACATCTGAGGAATCCATTCAATTAAATCTCTCTCGGCTCCAGCTGGCTCCTGAGTGAAAGGTCAGTAGAGTCCAGGAGGGAGAAAAAGACACGGGAGGAACTAGCCTAGGCCTTGTGGCTGCCTCTGACCCTGCCATTCGCGGCTCCCTCCCACCCCCACCCCTGAACCCTACTCTCAGCTCCCTAATTCCTCCCCACCTACCATCTTTAATGATACCCCATGGTCAATCGCTCCCCAGCAGTGAGAGACATGCCCTGAAGCATCATTGTGGTGGGGAGGGATCGATCAGGTTTCAGAAAAAAAAAAAATAATAATGATGATAATGATAACCTGCGGCCATAATGTCAATTTGTTTGCCGTGCTTCTTGGAGGCCCATGGCTGTTTGCCTGGCCAGCCAAGCTGCGTGCAGGGGCTGTGCAGTCCTTGGAATGTTTCCCTTCCTGCATTTTGCTTTTTTGTCTTGCATTCAAGAGACCTAATTAAACTGAGGGGTACACTGATGGTTTGCCTATTTGTAGGCCGGCTTGGGTCTATAAATAGAAGAGGAAAAGCAAAGATGACCATCCTATTTTTGCAAAGCCTAGGTTTCAGGTTAACCAAGAAAGGGCATATTAAAATATCTGTGCTAGCATAAGAAAATGTATGGTATTTTGTTTGAAGTATCATCCAGCTATATACAGCTTTCAAAATTGTATGATAGTTGTATGGTTTAAATGATAAAGATTAACAAAATAATTTAATGAAAGATTTTACTTGATGAAAAGAGTTCAGAATGAGAAAGTTTGCAGAAGTGTTAGACACAAATCTGTATATGCACAGTTTCATACATACACAACGACACGTTTCTTCTTTTTGTTTTAAGGAAGACCATGACCTTACAGTAATCATGTCCTCTCATCTGCCAAATATTTATTTAAAATAAAGTGGAAATTCATATAAACACAGGGTAATTATTAATACCAATTTTAACATGGTATATAGCCTTTGCCTCACATGACTTAGAATCTGTCAGATTGACTATTTAGCCAGAAATATTTTATATTACATTACTATTGTTGTATATTTTTAAAAACTTGATGATCGTGTCCATACACTTCTATTTTATTTATATTATGAAGGCCCTGTACTTTTCTTTTATTCTAAAGAATGGGGTTAGAGATTCTAATACAACTAATATCTTACTTGCAATCAGATTTTTTTTTGTTGTCACGTTATTTTCTGCTCCATTTGATGAACCAAACTACATTTTCCTATATTCCTGTTAAACTATTTGATGATGCTTTTTATTTTGTTGTATAATTGGGTGAGCAATCATGTGATAAACACAAGTTTGGTGTGAAATAAAAAAAGCAATATTAAAAACGATGAATATATTTTCAGGAAATTTTCTAAGATGTTAAATCTTTTGGAAAGAAGGATTGTGGAAACAATATTACTTCTCTGTGGATTTTGTGACCACCAAGATAAAACTCAAAAAGACGTCTAGAATAGTGACTGTATGATAGTTTTCTATTATTACCTAACAGTATGATTTTTGAAATGTGCCTTAGAGGTAGAAGGTTGCATGTGCTTGGCCAAATTAAAAATGAGTTTTATCTGAATTGGGTTTTGTTGTTGTTTTCGTTGGGGGAAGATCAGGAAGTAAAACACATGGGAAGAAGTAACATATGTAATAACACTTTTAAATGCTTCAAATTTAGGGCTTTCTTTATAGAATTACATAAGATAATACTTAGTGACATTTGGTATTTTATAAACCATCTGTCTAGAACTTTTCCATGTATATGTACATAAAATAGAATGCAACATATCTTATAAATGTAGATATTTGTATACATGTGTATGCATGTTCCGCCTATACAGAATTCTGTGATCTTGCCAACTAAGGAATATGATTATCCATTCTAGTCATGCCTATCCAATTTAAGTATCGCTCAAGACATTTTTCAATAGTTGAAGGAGTTCTTAACTCATTTGTTGAACAAATATTTATACAGCCACTATTATGTCAATTGCTGAGCCCATAAGGATGAAAACAAAGAAAAAACATATATCCCCTGCCCTCATGAGGTCAGAGTCTAGTAGAAAAGAAAGTCATTGCATAAAGTCATTGAGTGATTCAAAAGAGAAGTTTTAGGTGTTATGGGAACATATAACAGGCCAAATGAATTTACTGAAAATATCATATTTCTGTATTATCAGCCATTAACCATAGGTCTACAGTTATTCCCAGGTAACTCCAAATTTCTCCACATAAGGCAAAATGGCTTTTGTAGCTCAATGATACAGTTCTTTTAAGAATTGAGGTGTGAGTTATTGGACAAAAACAAGGAGACTGGAGAAAGACACAAATGAAATCAAAGCCAAAAAAGCGATTTAAGGTGATCTGAGCAGAGCACTGATAGTGTCTGCTATAGAGATTAAACAAGATTATGTAGTCACATCTTTTTATTTGGATTGTATAAGTGTATGGTCATTGCACTTGCTGATATAAGAAAAACAAGAGAAAGATATGTTGGGCAAAAAATGTGAGTGAGATGATATATTATGTCTTAGGTTGGTTAAAACTGAAGTACTTATGAGACACAATTAAAAATGTTTAGTAATCAGTTGGATATGTAGGTCTAAACCTCAAAAGAGAAGTCTGAATAAGCAATTATAGTTAGGTTGCAGAATGCAAAGTCAATATATAAAAGTCAATTGCTTTCCTATATACTAGCAATGTGCAAGGCAAATTTGAAATTAAACATACAACACCTGAAAGTTGTTGATATCAACAAAATGATTCTAAAATTTATCTGTGGCAGCGAAAAACCCAGAAGAGACAACACAATATTAAACGAGTGGAACAAAGTTGCAGGACTGACACTACTAGATTTTTAAACTTAACTATAAAACTAGAGTTGCTGAGGCTATGTAGTACTGGTGAAAGAAACAGCTAGGTTTATAAAACAGAATAGAGAGCCCAGGAATAGACTCACATAAATATAATCAGCTAATCTTTGACAAAAGAGCAAAGGCAACACAATGGAGAAAAGATAAGGTTTTCAACAAATGGTTCTGGAACAAATGGACATACACACACACACAAATGAATCTAGACATAGACCTTACGCTCCTCACAGAAATTAACTTGAAAAAATTACAAACCTAAATTTAAAAAAACACCAAAACTGTAAAACTCCATCTAGAAAACCTAGATGACTTTGGGTTTCCCAATGACTTTATAGATACAAACTTCAAAAGCACTATCCATAAAACAAAGAATTGATAAACCAAATTTCTTTAAAATTAAATATTGTTACTCTATGAAAGACACTGTCAAGAGAATAAAAAGACAAACAATATTCTGGGAGAAAATATTTGTAAAAGACCTATCTGATAATGGAATGGTCTCTAAAACATACAAAGGACCCTTAAAACTGAATGAAAGGAAACAACTTGATTAAAACATAGGCCAAGAACTTTAACAAATACCTCACCAAAGAAGATTTAAAGATGGCAAATAAGCATTAGAAAAATACTCTAGATCATATGTTACCAGGGACATACAAATTAAACAACCTTGAGATACTACCATATACATATCAGAATGGGCAAAATCCAGAACTTAGACAACAGCAAATGCTGGCAAGGATGTGCAGGAACAGGCACTCTCATTCTCATTCATTCTTCATAGAAATACAAATGATATCGCCACTTTGTAGGACAATTTGACAATTTCTTACAAAAGTAAATGTGCTTTTACCAGACTATCCAGCAATGGTGCTCCTTTTGTTCACACAAAGGAGATGAAAACTTATGCCTATACATAAACTTCCACAAAATGTTTATGGCTGTATTTATAATTGCCAAAGCCTAGAAGCAATGCAGATTTCAGTAAGTGAATAAATACATAAAGTTGTTGTTAATACATTCAGACAATGAAATTTTATTTCACACTAAAAAGAAATGTATTATCAAACAATGGAAAGACCAGGAGGAAACTTAAAGACATATTACTAAGTGAAGGAAGCCAATCTGAAAAAACTACATAGCATGTGATCCCAACTGTATGATGATCTGGAAAAAGCAAAGATATATAGACAGTAAAACAGTCAGTGGGTGCCAAGGGTTAGTGGGGAAGGCAGAAAGAGTAAATAAGCAGAACACAGAGAATTTTTAGGGCAATGAAACTACTCTGTAAAATAATACAGTGGTGGTGTATATTTGTCATTATAAATTTGTATGAACCTATAGAAGGTATAGTACCAAGAGTGGGCCCTAATGTAAACTATGGACTCTGGATGATAAGGTTGTATCAATGAGTTTCTTTGTTGCTTTGTTTGCACATCTCTAAATGAAGTTCCTGTTTCTGCATATTACACTAACCCACTTTCTGGAATCACTAGAAGTAACGTTAATTGTACAAGTCCTTTGTACAATTTTCTGACTGCAATTTGTAGGACTTCACCATTAGAATTTCTGCCTCTATCTCACTGCCATTGTCAATTTATATTTTCTTTTGTTCTGTTTAATGTGTTTATATTTTTATCGAACATATCCAAGCTATCAGGAACTGAAAAGGGAAGATATCCTTCATTATATGGTTTCTTTTAAGTATAAACATTCCTTCCTATAGAACAAGAAAGGGGCAAGGTAGGTTGGGAAGGATTTCTTTAACATAGATGACTGATTAGCATATAATCTGAAAAACTTCTTTCTGCCAGAACCCAAAATGCCCTTTTTTTATGGCATTTTCATGAATCATATCACAAATATTTTCTCTGCAAAGTAATAATCTGTGCTCAAGAATGAGATTTGTCTAAATACTCTGAATCTTTGCTTTTTAACATTACAATATCCATAGATTACATTTATGAGTTAAATACATTGAGTGGTTTGCTGACCATTTTAGGGTTAGCATTTAAGATAAAACAGGGAAAGGGACACTGTTTGCATGAAGCAAACTGTGATATGATGGCTCAGTTTCAAAACAGGCATCAAACTTACCAAAAGTAGGAACAGAGAGCCTTACTTGGAGGTAGTTCTAAAAATAAGATTACCAATGGATAAAAGACCATGTTTAAACCACTATTTTATATAGAGAAAATGACATTATTAGGCCTTCTTTAGTTGTAAAATGCTCTAAACGATCGTATTTATGAAGGTCATTGTGCCCTTACCCTCTGTAGTACACTTTGCAGCGTTACCTTCCTTCCTTCCTTCCTTCTTTTCTTCTTTTTTTCCTTTCTCTGCTTCTGTCTTTCCCTTCCCCTCCCTTTCTCATCTCCATCTTCTTTTCTCTTATTTCCTTCCTTATTTCTTTCCTTTCTTTCTACCTTTTACTGAATGCCATCATTTTTATTTTTAGAAGTCTGCTAATTTTTTAATGTCTACCATGGATTGCCTGTCTGTGTCCCCCAAATTCTCATACTGATGTTCTCATCCCCACTGTGATGCTATTTGGAGGTGAGGCCTTTGGAAGGTAAAAACGGCTAGATTATATAATGAGGGTGGAGTCCTTGTGATGGGATTAATGTCATATTGAAAAAAAACTTCCACAACATGTGATGAACAGTAGGACATTAGGCCTAGTCCCAACACATGTGAATAATAAAACATAAAAAAAGAATTTATACTAAAGGAGAAATAATACAAATAAGGGACAAAGCCTGTACTTTCTGCTCCTTGGTGTAGACTCAATTTGTCAAATTATAGTGAGTAAATTAATATAATGTGTCACAGTATGAGTGATTAGGATACAACTTACAGAGGTGGTCCATATATAGAGATCAGAATTCTATCATATACATGTGTTACTTGTCCATTCTATGAAAATTAGGCAGCTTAAGGATATAGTCAATGTAGGGAGGTTGTCAACTATGGAGGTTCTACTGTATACAGTAAAATTTCTTCTAAGTGGAGGGTAAATACATTTACAGATTTTGAGTACCTATTAAATTACTCAAGAGAAACTTAAAAGAAAATAAAATTCCAAGATCTTGCTTATTGATTTCAAAAATATCATTATATCTTTATTAGGTTTCACTGTGCTAGGCTATGGTGCTAATTTAATCACCTGATGTTTGGGTAAAGTACTCACTTACTTAATGTAATATAGTAAACAGGGAGTTTTGCTGTGACAGTAGAGTCAAATTCCATGAATCTGTTATTGGATTTAACTCTGAAGCTTCACGGAACCTGTGCTATCTTGATACAACCATTAATAGCTCAAAAGTATTTTATGAATTACTTTCCCACAAAAATTCCTTAAATAGTAATATAAGAATTAAGAATGTAATCATATGATGGCTGAACAATACATTGCTACGAAAGTAGTTATATCAGGCATATGAGCATGCAATCCTTATAGGAAAATGAAACAGAATTAAATAAACTTCATTCCTTTAGCATTTTAACACAAAATATTCCAATGTGTTATTTAAGATATTGAAACATTAGCATTTGAACTAAATCAATAATTCTTAAAAATTAAATCAATAATTCTTTTCAAGAAATACTGCCAGTGACCACTAGAGCAATACAAAGTTTTAAAGACATAGAGTTTCTTTCACAGATCGCCCAGGCAAAGTAGATGAACTAATACACGCCCACACAAGGAAAATGCTCAGTTTAATTCAAGCTGGGGAAAGAAGGGAGGAGGAATGGGCCCAATGTAAGCCCACATGGCACACCTCCTGGGTGAGGCACAACTACAACAGGGACCTTACCTAACAAATGCAAACATTTCAACTTAATGGTTTGTATCTTTGTATTAATCTGAAATTAAAAAAAAAATAACAAAACAAAATGAGATAAAATAAAATGAAGATCACCCCGGCAACAATATTATACATTTTGCCATCTCCATTTTGGACATCTTAGGCTGGGTATGTAGTATATACTCATCTGGCTTCCACACCCCTCTCTGCTAGCTGGAACAACAGCTAAATTTGGGAAGGAAGTCATCCATCCTCATTCTCAGTCATGCATAATAATTTGGGAATAATCCATTCATTTATTCACCAATTCAAAGATTATTAAAATGATCTAAATGTGCCAGAAAGAATAAATAGATTCACAAGATATGAAAAAAAAGAGCAGACAGAAATTGCCATACCTTTTACTTATGAATGATAACAGCTTATAATGTAAAAGGCGATGTTTGTTGGTGATGTTATTTGAGTAATTAGAAGCCCTCCACTAGATTGAAAAGTGCAGAGATGTGAAGTTTGGGGTTTCGGCAGTCATCTCATCAAGATATGGGGAGCCAGCCCAGTAATAAAGACAACATGGGAAAGACAGAGCCAGCTAACAAGTCAAGTGAAAATGAACAAACCAACCCAAAAAAGGAAAACCTTATGGCATTTTCTGAGATTCGGGATTACACCATGATTGAAGATGGAGCTATGCTTAAAGATATGTGACCCCATAAATGTCATTTTTAGGCTATTTCAAAAACTGGGTTTTTCTACTACTTCGTGTAAAAGAATTTTAATTTACACACTGAATTTTTCAAAATTTTAAGATACAGATAAAGATCAATTTTTATTGATGTTTAAGTTAAGGAGAAAAGCTGATGCACAATATCATTATTTGTGTTAATGTTTATAGTAATAATAATAATGATTTTAAAGATAATGTGATGCACAGAATAATGGTCTGTTCAGGAGTCTATTATATTTTTTCCATTTTTCACACATCATAACTGAGTGAAAAGTATAAGCAAATCCTCTTGTCTATAAGCCAGAGGAACGATTGTAAAACTAGAATTGAAGTGCTCAAAATTATAATAGACTTCTGTGTTTAAATTTCTATTGCATTATACAATTTCTTATTTTTTTTTTTTATTCTAAAGCTATGGTTTAGGTTAGCAACATTTAAGCTCTTAAAATTTAAAACAGCATCCATCTTCCTATATCATTGTACCTAGAATAAAATAACTAGACTTAAATCATACCTGTAAAATATTATTGCCTAAATGAACTACTTTTAGACACATACACATTTGTTAAGCCTTTGATTTGATGTCAATTTTACAATTCTCTAGCATGTCTATAGTTTAAAGCTCCCCTATATATTAGTGCCTCATTAAGTACCTCTTGTAGTCTAAATCTGATCACATATTCAAGAGTATATTTTGTTTGACATACCTCCTAAGTCTACTGTGTATTACATAAAACCAACTATGCTATCAATCATTTAAGGCTTGCATAGATTTCCATAAATCCACTATCCCCTCCGCCCCAAATTAAAACATATATTACTTTATATTTAAAAATTCATTGCCCTTAATATCTCTAATTGAAAATTGCAGAAATTGGAGACATTGAATTACACATAAAATGGAACCGGTGGTGAAATCATGATTACAAAATTTTCTGACATACTGTTGTTTCCATTTACAACATAAGGTTCATCGAATAAACGTTCTGAATGCTTACCATAATATTTGCATCTTGCTTATAACAAATTGCTAACCGGTAAGTTTATGGGGTAACATATGGGTCTCAGTTCTTTAGTTGGCGGCAGTTAAACAAATCCTACATTTTTGCACACAAATAAATGCTTCAGAAAGAAACTACCCATTTTATGAAATCATATGTCCATTTGGATGTAGGTCAGGAAGGACTTGCTAGTGTGCTAGTGGTCATAAAAACCTGCCCCATGTTAATTACTATTTAGTTGCAGAGGTTGGTTCAGCGAGCTATGCATACATTACGGCCCATATGTACAAACCTTCCCATTTGTAGAGAGGCCAGATGGGCCCTCCCTAAGCATGGACCTTTCCTGCTACATGGATTAACTATGAAAGGTTTAAATTGCATGCTTTTTTAAAAATAAAATTATTCACTCCAGTGCCCATATATTTTATAGTTATTAGAGACTTTCAATTCAGAAAGAATAGCAAATGCTATTCGTTTATGCAGACATTTCTGCAAACGAGCCATCATTTTCACTTTGAAATACACATGAAACCATTATTCTTACTATTTCACAGATTTTTTTCCCCCATATATTGTTGATTAATTTGTTCTGAGTACTGTGGAAGGGTGTTATATATACTGCTTGTTAAAATTGATAGAAGTTCACTCCTCTGCAAACATAATAATATAAATTAAAGTTTATTCCTGTGGAAGAGTAAAATTTTCAAATATGTATAAAAATAGGAATTATAAACTCATTCTTGTCAGAGATAACTGGTCTGTGAAAATATTTCAGGTTCAAAAGTAGATAAATGAGATAATTTTTATCCAGTTTTTGAAGCAAAATTTAGGCTTACCAAATCATTGTAGGACAAAATGAACACAAAGAGTACATATTCCTGACTTAATTTTTGCCATTGTATTTGATGTATTTCATATAAAATATTTTGAATGAATGCTTTTCAAAATTTTGTATCAAGATCCTTCAAGTCTTATATTGAATACAGTGAATTATAAATCTGATGTTCTTATGGTCATTTAACTCGTCAACTAAATCTGAAGGTTCACAACTAAATAGAGAAAATTTGTTAAGAATGTCCAATAATATACAATTACTGAAATGTCAATGTCTTCAAGATCTTCCCCATTATATACTCAAGTTTAATTGAAAACAGACATAATTTTTTAAAATTTATACAGGAAAACGGTCAAAGAATTTAATCATCCTACCCAAAGTAGTTCACCAAGCTAATAAAAATAAACCTCTTACTATAAAAATAATAGTTAAAAATTGTATGTTTACCTAAATTCTATCAATTATATTGTTAAGAGTGTGAATTACCAGATATGATAGAGATATGATAGTCCTCTATTACTCATGTAATATTTATATATATGGTTCTGAAAATGCAAATCGAAATTGATTAATTCTAATATTGAGTTCAGAAGATAAAACATAAATTTCAAAAAAGTATGTGAAAATAAAGACATAAAACTAATAAAGGAAGAAGATGAGAAAGCTCCAAAATTAACAAATAAGATGAATCTAGAAACTTCCGTGATTAGATTGTAACAGTCCTGAGTAATATGGATAATGACCTCTTGGTTGAGAGGGCTATTCACCATATCCTTCTACAGAGGGAACTTTGTGGACCCAAGTTCGGAATTTAATGTGAGCTTTATAAAAATGTCTTTCTCCTTGAATCAAAGCCTTTTGGATGAAAATTCTGGTTGTAGTTAAGAGGAAAATTAGAGAAAAGATTACATTATAAATGTTTAAATAGAATACACAAATTTCTGTGAGTAGAGGAAGAATGACAACCCGGATACCTATAAAAGAGAAACTGACATAATGAATTTAGCCTGGTGTGGTGGCTATCTCCTGTAATCCCAGACATCTGGGAGGCTGAAGAGGGTGGACTGCTCAAACTCAGTAGTTCAACATCAGCCTGAACAAGAATGAGACCCCATCTCTACCAAAACTAGAAAAATTAGCAGGGTGTTTATGGCGGGCATCTGTAGTCCCAGCTACTTGGGAGGCTGAGGCAAGAGAATTGCTCAAACCCAAGAGTTGGAGGTTGCTGTAAGCTGTGATGCCACTGCACTCTACTCAGGGCAAACAGAGTAAGACTATGTTTCAAAAAAAATAAAAAAATTACTTTAGTCATTCAGAATCTTCCTGAAGCCATCCTCATAAAGAAAGGTAACATCATGTAGCTTTCCAAACTGTTACAAGTTCAAATTGAATTGGCACTTGGATTTTTCATCTATTAACAGAAAGCTGTGTCTAAAATCTGATTACCATTTCCCTTAAAATTACAAAGCAGTCTTGGAAACAACAGTAATGTTCCATGGTCCTATACTTTTCTCACAAGACACCCATCCCATAGTTCTGAATATTTACCTTCCCTGCACTCTGAATCTTTGTTTGAAGCAGGTGAACACCACCTTTTTGGCGCTACGGAAAATCAGGACAGATTGGCCTGACTCCAAAAATTATGGTCAATTATTTAAACTGAACTGGGAGATTTAAGACTTAGCAGTCAGCCAATATTTTATTTAGAAGGTTATATTAGAGGCAGTCAACTCATGCCCTCCAACTGATGTTAGTCCTACTTGTGATGGGATTTAGCCCTTATCAGTATTTTTCTGAACCCCTGGCATTAAGGGTCTTACATAGAATTTAGGCATGAACTTGCTTCCCTTCTGAAAACACAGTAATTGCCCCTTAGGAAAAGTCATAAAATAGCTTCAAGTATTTAAGGTAACACAACCAGTAGCTGATGTAGCCCTCAGATGACTGTGGAGCTCCCTCCAAATTGAGGTCATCTTTCGTTGCTTTGGATGGTGTTAGGGCAAGGGAGCTTCTCAGAGCTAACAGACTCCTTATTTATGAATATCATTTGAGAGTTTTTCCTACAGTGAGAGTCATATAATTAGAAACAATGGTATAAATGTGTCCCTGATTTTTGTTGAAGTGATTAATGATACTATCATAGTCATGGAATCCACTTAGGTGAGATTTAACCTATTGACCATGGTTGTTATAGATAATAGATTGCTCCATCTTCCCCCTTTTAGGCCAAGGCAGAATCTGTGAGATTATTAACACACCTTGCCATACCAAGATTAGTGTCTCAAGTCAAATTGAAAGGTCCATACAAAAATTTAAGTACAAAGCCACTTGGCTTTCTAAGGTAGAGAGACAATAAATGAAGTTCTAAGGGATTTGAGTGGGGCCCAGGATTATATTACAGAACAATAGGTTGGCCTCATTCTGTTTGTTACTTGTGGTCTGTTTGATTATAGTCTTAAATAAAAATAATATTTTAATAACAACTTTGGCCCAGTCTTTATCTGTCTTAAAAAGTTTTTCAGAAGACAAAATGGTATAGAAATAAAGACTAAGTGTTGTTGGTAGAAAATTCTCCACTTCTCTCATTTTTTGAAATATTTTGTGAGCAGAGGCACTGAGAGCTTTTGTTGTTTTTAAGGACATGTGTACAGTGAATAACCTTGGGAGATATAGATAGTATCTTCCTCCAGAGCAGAGAGCATGTTGGCTTCCTTACAGTACAATAAAAATAATCTCTCAGGTGCAAACACTTGTCAGGTTTGTGCGTAAATCCCTAACCTTGGGGTTTTTTAGCTGTGATGCAAATATATTATATGCACATCATTCACCTGAGCCACTCCTTTATGTGATCCTCATCTCCAAGAGATATGAGATTTGGGGGTCAAGAACTGATGTAGATGTGAAGCTCATGCTGTCCTGCTTTAAATGTTTTTTATTTTAATTGGTATGAAATTATTTAACATATTTATGGGCTACAGAGTGATATTTTGATGCATGTAGACAATGTATTACGATCAGACTAGGGTAATTAGGACATCTATCACCTCAAACATTTATCATTGTTCTTGGAATCGTAAAAAGCTTTTTCTTCTAATTATTTGAAAATATACAACAAATTATTGTTAACCATAGTCATCCTACAGTGCTGTAGAACACTAGAATTTAGTCCTCCCATTTAATTGTAATTTTGTATCCATTAACCAATCCTCTGTCTCTGTCCCTCCCACTATTCTTGGCAGCCTCTAGAGACTGCTAGTCTATTCTCTGCTTCTAGAAGAGCAACTTGTGTAGCTTCTAAATGTGAATGTGAACATCCAATGTTTATCTTTCTGTTCTTGGTTTATTTGAATTTGAACTCCAGTCTCATCAATGTAGCCAACAAATGACAGAATTCTGTTCTTGTTTCCGAATAGCGTTACATTGTGTATGTACATCATTTTTTTCTTTGTCCCTTCATCTATTGATGAAACACTGAGGTTGCTCCCATGCCTTGGCTGTTCTGAATAGTGCTACAATAAACATGAGCATGTAGATATCCCTTCCACATACTGATTTCCTTTCTTTTCGAGTAGTGAGATTGCTGAATTATATGGTAGTTCTATTTTTTAGTTTTCTGAGGACCTTCCGTACTGTTTTCCATAGTGGCGGTACTAATTTACATTCCTGCCAAGAGTTTTTTTCTTTTCTCCACATCCTCACCAGTATTTGTTATTTTTAATCTTTTGGATAATAGCCATTCTAACTGAGCTGAACTGATTCTCATTGTGCTTTTGATTTGTACTTCCCCAGTGATGAGTGATGTTGAACATTTTTCATATGTCTTCTTTTGACAAATGTCTATTCAGATCAACTGCCCATTTTTAATTGAATTTTTTTTTTCAGCTGAGTTGTTTCAGTTCCTTGTACATACAGATATTAAACCCTTGTTGGATTCATAGTTTGGATTCATATTAAATCCTTTGGATTCATAGTTTGACGGTGCTTTGGGGATATTGTCTAAAAGGTCTTCTCCCAGACCAATGCCCTGAAGAATTTCACCTATATTTTCTTTTAGAAGTTTAATAACTTTAAGTCTTACGTCTATGTTTTTATTTCATTTTTAGTTGATTTTTGTATATAGTGAGAGAGAGATAGAGGTATAATCTTCTATACATGAATATTCATTTTTCCCAATAGTACTTATTGAAGAGACTGTCCTTTCCCTATTGTGTGTTTTTATTGATTGAAAGCAAGTTGACTGCATATACAGGGATTTATTTTTAAATCCCTTATCATGTTCATTGGTCAATGTGTCTGTTTTGTATCTGTCTGGTTTCTATGCCAGCACCATACTGTTTGGTTTCTAAAGCTTTAACTTTGCTTTATTTGTTTTTTGCTTAGGATTGCTTTGGTTATATGGGGTCTTTGTGGTTTCACTCAAATTTTAGTCTTTTTTCCTATCTGTGAAAACTGGTGCTACAAATTTGATAGGGATTTTGTTGAACCTGTGGACTGATTTTGATGGCATGGTCATTTCAATAATATTAATTCTTCCAATCTGTGAAGATAGAATGTTTTTCCTGTTTTTTTATCATCTTCAATTTTTTTCCATCAGTGTTTTGTAGTTTTCATTGTGCAGATCTTTCACCTCTTTGGTGAAATTTATGCCTATGTATTTTATTTTTTAATGGGTATACAGGAAGTCCCCAAGTTACAAACATCTGTACAAATCACACGTATGAATGGAGGCTATTACAGGCAATAGGTAAATGTACTTGTTCCAACTCACATACAAACTCAACTTCAGAACAAACATACTGAACCTATCTTGTTTATAACTCAGAGAATTCCTGTATTTTAAATTAGATTGTTTCTTTATTTCTTTTTCATCTATTTTGTTATTGTTGTATAGAAACATTATTGATTTTGTATGTTTATTTTGTATCATGCAACTTTACTAAATTTATTTATCAGTTCTAAGTTTTTGGTGGAGTCTTTAGGTTCTTTTATATATAAGATTATGTCATCTGTAAACAAGGATAATTTGACTTCCAATTTGGATGTCCTTTTTTTCTTATTCTTACCTAATAGTTCTGCCTACAACTTCTAGTACTATTGTTGCTGGAATTTCTTCTTCAGTAGGTCCTTGATCTCAGGGAATTGAAGAATGAATCCACAGATCACAGATCAGTGGTAAGACAGGATTTATTTTACAGAAAGAATACAGAAAAAAAGCACGAAAGCTTCTGGTAGAAGGAAAAACTCAAGTCGGAAAAAATCTCTCCTCTCTGCCTGGGTTATTTTTCTAGGGGTATATATAGTCACGTGGGTCTTTTATAGTTACATTTGGCCAGAACTTGGTAGCAAATGAATGGATACAGTCTCTTCCTCTAGGATAAGATGAATGAGTGCATCAGTGAATGGATACAGTCCCTTCCGAGGGGCAAGGTGAATGGATACAGTCTATTCATGAGATTGCCCAGGCCTTGGAAAGGAAGGGTCTCAGTGCAGCCCTGAATGGGGGAACCCCGTATCACTCTTGGGCCTGTGAAATGCTCACAGGGGAATAGTGCAGCCAGAGGAGGGCTCTCCAGATCCAAGGGTGGTTCTAGGATTGGCACTGGCAGCAGCGTGGGCTGTGCTGTGGTCTCCCTCAACTAACTAGGGACCCGCCAGCTTCCACAGCACTCACCCTCTCTGCTTCACCTGGTTCTCCAGCTCTGCCTTCCCTCTTCAGCTGCACCAAAACTCCAAGGACAGAGATGCACAAGTCGCTGCAGGTCCTCCCGGGCTGACCAAGCCTGGTGTGCACATGTTCTGTATCATTATGTTGAATAAGAGTGGTGAAAGTGGGTGCTTTTGCCTTGTTCCAGTTCTTAGGAAATAAGTATTTTAACTTTTTCCTGTTCATTATGAAGTTAACTGTGGGTTTGTCATATATGGTCTTGATTGTGTTAAGGCGTGTATCTTTTATACCTAATTTGTTGAGAGTGTTTATCATGAAGGAGTGTTGAATTTTATTTAAAAAAAAACTTTAGTTTGCTTCTGCAGAGATTATCATCTAATTTTTGTCTTTCATTTGGTTGGTATGACATATCACATTTGCTGATTTACGTATGTTGAATCACCTTTGTCCCCCTTGGCTACATATGACTTGATTATGGTGTGTCATACTCTTGCTACGCTGTTTAATTTGTTTTCTTAGTGTTTTTGTTGACAATTTTTCCATCTATGTTCATCAGGGATACTCGCCTGAAGTTTTCTCTTTGTTTGGCTTTGGTATCAGGTCAATTAATGCTGTGATTGTAGAATGAGTTCTTAAGAATTCCCTTTGGAATAGTTTAAGAAGAATTCATGTTAGTTCTTTAGTTCTAGTTTGGTAGAATTGAGCATTGAAGGCCTCCAGTCCTGGGCTTTTCTTTGTTGAGACTTATTGTTTCAATATTATTACACAGTTATGAGTTGTCGAGGTCATGTATTTCTTCCTGATTCAGTCTTGGTAGGTTGTATGTGTCCAGAAACATGCCCACTTCCTCTAGGTTTTTGAACTTGGTGTTGTATAGTTTTCATAATAGTCTCTAATCACCTTTTGTTTTTCTGTGGCATCAGTAGTAATGCCTTCTCTTTTGTTTCCAATTTAATTTATTTGGGTCTTCTTCCTTTTTGTCTTACCCTAGGTAATGTTTTAGAATTTTTATCTTTTTTAAAAAACAACTTTTGTTTCATTGATCTTTTGTATGTTTTTAGTGTCAATTTAATATATGTCTGCTCTAATCTTTATTATTTCTTTCCTTCTAATATTGGGTTTGATTTGTCCTTTCCTAGTTCCTTGAGGTGTATCACTACGTTGTTTATTTGAAATTTTGCTTCTTTTTTAATGCAGGAATTTATTGCTATAAATTTCCTTTTTATTATTACTTTTGCTGAGTCACACAGGTTTTGGTAAACTCTCTTTTTTCATTTGTTTCAAGAAAGTTTTTAAAATTTTCACCTTTATTAATTTGTTAATTCATTAACATTTAGGAGCACGTTTTTAATACCCATGTATTCATACAGTTTACAAAGTTCCTCTTGTTATTGATTGCTAGTTTTATTCTATTATAGTCAGAAAAGATATTCAATGTGATTTTTATTATAAGAATTTTGCTGAGACTTGTTTCTGGCCAACATATGGTCTATCCTGAAGAAGACCATATGTTTCATATGTTAATGAGAAAAATGTGTATTCTGAAGCAGTTGGGTGGAAATGTTCTGTAAATGTCTTAGTTCCATTTGGTCTGTAGCACAGCTTAAGTCTGATATTTCTACACCGGCTTTTTGTCTGGATGATCTGTCCAATACTGAGAGTGGGATGTTGTTCTTCATCTATTATTGTGTTGTGATCTATGTATGTTTTAATCAAATAATATTTGCTTTGTATATTTGGGTACGCCAGTGGCAGGTGCATTGTAACAATTGTTACATTTGATCGCTTTTTTCTAACCCATTCTATCAACCTCTGGCTTTTGATTAAAGAGTTTAATCTGCTTACATTTAAAGTAATTACTGATAATAAGGGACTTATGGCTGTCATTTTCCTATTTGCTCTTTGTTTCTTATATACCTTGCTGCTTTTATGTCTCATTTTTTTTTTGCATTATTGTCTTTTTTGTGTTTACTTAATTAGTTTTTCATAGTGGTTTTAATTTCCTTCTGTGATATTCTGTAAGTATTTTCTTTGTAGTTACCATGAGTATCACACTTAATATCCTAAAGTTATAACACACTAATTTTAATCTATATCAGTTTAACATGAAAACATATATCTTCTACTTTATAGCTTTTCCTTACCCCTTTCACTTATTGATGTCAAAATATTATATTTTCATACATTGCATATTCAAGAAAGAAAAACTTACCACACTTTAGATCATTAGTCTTTCTTAAATTTTGTAGAAAATAAAATGTGGAATTACAAACCTAAGTTAAAGTAACACTAGCTTTTAGACTTTTTTCATAAAAGATATTGGATTCTTAAATCATATAGAAAAAAATTGAAATAGCCGGGTGTTGTGGCGGGCGCCTGTAGTCCCAGCTGCTCGGGAGGCTGAGGCAAAAGAATCGTGTAAGCCCAAGAGTTAGAGGTTGCT